>NC_135315.1:22371332-22671332 GCF_048772815.1 Callospermophilus lateralis | reverse complement strand
CCTTGAATTATGAGAGGAATAAACCAATTGGGGTGGGTAGAGTGGCTAGAAGAATTTGGATTTATTGAGGTTTTGGCAGATGTCCAGTGGAAGGAGTCAGGCAGCCAGTTAAATACAGGGTTGGGGCTGGGGGTTATTCAGCTCAGTTAAGAGCTCTGGGTTGGAGAAACAGACTGGGAAAGAAAGTTAGGCAAGGGGGCCATCTCCTTACTATTACTGGTTACCTACCTCCCCCCACCTCCTGAGGAGCTTTTGTCTTGGGCTAACACTTAGGGGCATTACCCTTCACGGGATATATGGTGCAGATGGGAAAGAGCAACACCCAATGGGAAAGGCAGGGTATTTTAGTTCTGTCTCCAGTGCTCTCATTCATTTCAGGGCAAGGTGGAATTCAGAAATGCCCAGACCTACCCTCAACCTCAATCCATGTGCATCAGAACCTGGAGCACTGATTTCTGGACTCCTATGTTCACTATAGCAGCCTGTTTGCTTTATCCCTGGGCACTCGATCTAAGCCTTTGCTATTCTAAGGGGAGACACTGAGGCCTAGAAAAGGAAGGGTCTTGGCCAAGTTCCCAGCTTGGTGTGAGGACATCTCCTTGCAAGGCCTGGACTGGAGGGGAAGGAAACCATCCCAACCCAACTCTTCTTCAATAGTAGGAACAGGACCCCAGGAAGAGAATGATGTAACCCAGGCTCAGGACCCTCATAGAACAGGAACTCGTTCCTCCCTGGACCAGGAGATGGTGCTGTTCCCCCGCAGGAGGCTGTGGGTGTAGGCTGAGGGCTCTCTGGGGTTTTGGTTGTTTATGTGGTTGGGCATTTTGAAAGGTGGAGGGGGAAGGGACTGATTGGGTAGAGGAGCCTACCTCTTGGAGAACCTGGAGTCTTGTCACTTTTTTCTTTTCTTGTATGCTAGGAAAGTGCTCTACCATTGAGCTATACCTCCAGTCCCACCTCACTTCTTTCTGAACCTCACCTCAGACCTGGATGTTATCTCTTTCTACCATGATTTTCCAAACCCTTACCAGGACACTCACTGAGAGTGTCCCATTCCCAGGAAACCTCAAGTGAAAAGAACCCTTGCAATAACCATCTCTTCTAGATCCTGGAGCCTTGTGAAAAATCCAGTTTTAAGCTGGGCTTGGTGGCACATGCCCATAATCGCAGCAACTTGAAAGGCTGAGGCAGGAGGATCACGAGTTCAAAACCAGCCTCAGCAAATTAGCAAGGCCCTAAGCAATTTAGTGAGACCCTGTCTCAAAATAAAACTAAATGGGCTGGGGATGTGACTCAGTGGTTAAATGTCCCTGGGATCAACACCTGGTACAAAAAAAAAAAAAAAAAAAAAAGTTTAAAATATGTCCTAACAGCAGAATACAATGGCTCATGCCTATAATCCCAGCATATCAGGAGGGTGAAGAGGAAGAAGGATTATAAATTTGAGGCCAGCCTCAGCAATTTAGCAAAATTCTAGGCAACTCAGTGAGACCCTGTCTCACAAATTAACAAATAAAAAAGTATGGCTGGGGATATAGCTCAGTTGGCAGAGTGCTTACCTCACATGCACAAGGCCCTGGGTTCAATCCCCAGCACCACAAAAAAAAATAAATAAATAAATAAAAATTTAAAAGTGCTGGGGGTGTAACTCAGTGGTGGAGTGTTTGCCTAGCATGTGCAAGGCTCTGGGTTTGATGCCAAGCTTCCTGATTCCCAGATGGTATGCTTTCTCTCAAGAACATAACCACTGTCCTCATCATATAATTTTGTACACCTTTTACCCCCAGGTAAAAACTCCCTGAGCAAGCCCAACCTCTTTTTTTTCAGTCCTGGAGATTGAACCTAGGGACTCTTACTGAACCACATCCCCAGCCCTTTTTATTCTTAATATTTTTGAGACAAAGTCTTACTAATTGCTGAAGCTGGTCTCAAACTTGTGATTCTTCTACTTTAGCTTGAGTCACTGGGATTACAGGTGTGCACCACTGTGTCTGGCTTCAACCCCTCATTTTCTTGATGAGAAAACTGAGGCCCAGAGGAGCCATTAACTCCCCAGAACCTTTGCATTGCCCAAATCTTAGTGCTGCCTCTGATTTCAGCTCTGCAGTCTCCTGTGTGGGAGGGTGTCTTTCAGAGTGGGATCTGCAGAGGCACTGAGTATAGCTACCGCTGTCAGGCCAGGAGCTAGCACACAGGTAGGGAATAAGGAGGCTTTGGCCTCCTTCTTGGTGCTGTCTCTGAGGCTGAGGTAGGAACAACCTGCAAAGCACGGGAAAGCCACGGCTGGACGTGCACACTGCCTTTCTTGTACTCTTCAGCAGGTCTCCCAGTTGGTCCAGGCACTGGGCTAGGGTTGAAGAAGGTGTAGAGGCCACAGAGAGGGCTACCTAGATGGGTGGGTTGCATGGAGGGCTTACCCTATGTCTTCCTCTAGGTCTAGTATTCACCTCTCTGCCCTTTTAGCCCTCCCCATCTCTGGCTCTAAGACACTCACCCCTTACTGCCACTCCCTTGAGTCCAGGTAATCATTACCTCACACAGGTGAAGCTCAGACTGAGGTGGGGGATGAAGGGCATGAGTAGGTCAGAGCCTGCTAAGCCAAATGGTGGCTGGCACTGCCAGTGGGTTCCTGGGCATCCTCTACCCCAGGCCAATGGTGTTGCTGGTCCAGGCCCTCAAGAGTAGGCACAGAGGAGGGTAGAGGGTACAGTGGGGACACAGCTGTTCCCATCCCCTAGGCTGTGAGCACGCTGTCAGAGACTCAGCCACCCGAAAAAGCTGCTGTGTTCAGCAGTGCTGCAAACAGGCTGGGAGGAGGGGTCCAGGCCAGCTGCCTGCTGATGGCAGGCACTGGGTATGCAGAAAGCTAGATTGTGTGGTCCTGTCTCCAGTGAGGTAGGGGTCTCAATCCTGGAACCCCTGGCCCAGCATCCCAGGGCATCTTTATTTCCATCTTGATGGTTTAAAACATTGAGGGGCTCAGTAGGAAGAAGAAAGAGCTGAATCGGGAGGAAAGCCATGTTTTCTTTTTTCTTTTTTTGCAGTACAGGGAGGGCCTCACGCATGCTAGGCAAAAACTCTGTCGCTGAGCCACATCTCCACATGTTTTCTAGGACTGTCTTGACCACTGATTTGCTGGGTGACTTTGGACAAATTATTAGCCTATTCTGGGCCTCAGTTTCTCCTTTCATGAAAAGGGCAGAATTGAACTGTGCAATCTGTATGATCTTGGATAAACCCCTTACCATCTCTGCGCCTCAGTGTTCTCATCTGTGCAAAGGGGACACAGCACTGCATTCCTTGCTGGGTCACTGAGAGAATTTAATAGCATGATCTTCCTGCCAGGCTCCTCCGTATGCCTAAGTGATTCCCATCTCTTTAAGCCTTCTAACTGGTAGGGTGACCCTTTCTTCCACTCTCAAGGCTAGGGACCCTAGGAAGGAAGAGGGCTGCCCTCCCTTCCCAGACTCCCAACCTCTAGAACCTTCCCTGGTGAAACCACCCAGAGAAAGTTCAAGGAGGGTCTCTCTGGCTCAGGGTCTTTCTAACCGGTCTTTCTAGCTCAGGGGGTGGGGTCTGGGCCCAGGCCCGGGTGGAGGAGGGTGTCTATCAAAAGAGGTAGCCCCCACCCCGCCGGCAGCCTGGAGCACCCGCGCTGCCCTGGCACCCCCGCAGCCTGCCTCTTGCTAGCTAGCGCTCGCCTCCGCCTAAAAATAGCCCTGGACGTGCTCGCCATGGCCGTGACGCTGCCCGGCCGGCAGCGGCGAAGGAGGCCGCTCCGCCAGAGCGGGTGGGCGGCGGGCAGGCTGCTCCGGGAGGGGCGCGCCGCCACCGGCCCTGATGCCAGGCTCGGAATGATGAAGGCGCGGCTGAGTCATCTCAGGGCCCCAATGTCCGTGACTGTCCCTGCCGCCAGCGTCTCTGTCTCGGGCTTGACGGCTGCGGGCCAAGGCTGATCTCTTTGCCTGATGAGCCCTCTCAGGCCAGGGCAGGTGGGTCTTTGAGGGCATCTCTGGGTGGGCAAGAGATCCTGGAGGTCCTGATGGTCCCGACGTGGCGAGGTGTGCGTCGGCCCCTGCGCGACTCAGGTGCGCAGCTAACCGCAAAGTGACCACGCCCCACCCTCTCCCTCCAGCGTCCCCAGACCTCCGTTTCTCCCCTTCCTGGGGCGCTTTCCGCATCTTTCTCCTGGGCTGGCTCTCCAGACCCCGCCCTTTTGGGGTTGCCTGCGTGCAAGGGAGCAAGGAGGCCTGGCCCTGCCAGGTCCGCGGTGCCAGCCCTTCTTACCCCTCAGATCCCACCCCAACTCCCTGCCCCTTTTCTTTCTCTGTGTTAATCAGACACCCATAGCAGACAGGCTGGGACAAGAAACATTTACTTAGGGCTCTGGGGCTCAGCAATGCCCCAGCAGACCCGTCATGCAGCCTCGTGTACAGTGGGCATCGGGCCCGCCCCTGGGGTACTGCTGGGGGGGGGCCTCATGGCAGCAAACAGGGCAGTGTGGCTTGAGCCCCCTCTGCAGGGGGAAAAGTGGGACAGGGTCCATTGGGTAGGAAAATCTGTGTCCCTCTCACTGCACGGAGAGTGTGACTGTGCCCAAGATGGGGGTGGCATTGGCTGGGGCAACCAAAGACAGAGAGGTGGGGCTCTGAGCTTGGGGGATGGGGCTGGCACCAGAAAAAAAAAGCAGCCTGCAAAGGAGAGGTCCTCTCTGTATGTGCCTACCCCACCCCAGGGGTTCCTACTCCCTTCCTTTCCTGGTGGCCAAACAAGACATTCTTTCTTCTCTCTTACCCTCTCTTCCTCCTAGGTCTCTGTGTCCAGGACAAGGGAGCAGACACAGGCAGAAAAGGGACTCCTAAAACACCAGTGCCCTGAAAAGCCTGGGGAGAGGGGGTAAGGAAGGTCACCCTGAGGGTGGGGCTCCTGGAAGGACAGGAACTGACAATCACAGGTTTCCCTAACTGTTGCTCCTGGAGACTAGGATTTTGGAATCCTGACAGTGAAGTGGGGTATTGACCAAGCATGAGCCAGTGTCTTGTTCTCAGTTGAGTTTCAGTGTCCAGGCTGCTCTTGGGCACCCTCTTCCTGTAGACATATATAGGCTGAAGCTGCTCTGTGGTGACTGTCCTACTTGAGGGGACAGTCTCAGATTTGTCACACTCTTCTTAGACCTCAGCCCTCCCCCTCTCTCTTGACCCAGGTTTCAAGTAATGGGAGAGATTCCTGCAGAACTTTCCTGAGAATTGACTGAGTGACAGATGGCGAGACTAAGAAGTGGACTCAGGGCCCTCCCACGACCCTGGATCCCCTCCCAACCCAGATAAGAGGGCTGAGGGATTCAGAAAGACCTCCACCCAAGGCCCCACCCTGCTTGCAAAGGGGCAGACACACGTAGACCCAAGCAAAGGCTCTGTGAACAGAGGGGGGTCTGGCATGCAAAGGCGGTATAGGCAGGTGGAGACTCTCTGGAAGATGCAGCAAGGAATTCCCCAGGGACCTTCCCCAGGGCAGGACTCAATGTGGCAACTGGACTGGGGATACCAGGGCACTGGGTGGACCTACCTGCAGCTTCCTCATTTCTTCCCACTTTCTCCTCCCCGCTCCCAAGTCAACCCACTCAGGGCATCCCACCCAGGAAACAAAACCCTCTTCAGTGTAGAAGGCTCCTAAGCTGTGGTGGGTGGAGCCTAGGAGAGGGACAGAGGGAGAAAGGGTGTGGCCAGGGCACCTGCTCCCTCCCAAGCCAGAAGCAAGGGCCAGGGGTGGCATCTGGGTTCTCTTGGCTCCTGTCAGATCTCGGTCAAGGCATCAGCAGGCACCAGGCCCCGCTTCTTGCCGCTGCTGACGCGGAGGAAGCCATCAGCATCCTTGCTTCTGGCCACACCCACACAGATCTGAGCGGGAGACACAGAGCGGAGGCCTGGCACCACCCGCAGCCTGGTCCCCAGTCCTGCTGATGTTCCCAGGGACCCACCCAAGGGATGAAGGGACCAGTGTCAGATGTGGCTGAAGCCTGAGCTGAGCTGATGAGAGCAGATCCCATGAGTATGCAGGCTCAGCTGCAGGATAGGACCCAGAGGACTTCCAGACCCACCATGAAGATCAGCTGGCCCAGTGCCCCATCCCACCACCATTTCACAGAGGAGGTAACAGAGGGAAACGACCCAAGGTTACATAGCAAACCAAAGGCAGTCAGCATTCAAACTTGAACCTCTGGACTCCTAAGCCAGTGCTCCTTCCCTATCCCAACTGCCTCTAATGTTATTTGGGCCCCTGACTCTGTTGGCCACCACCCAATTCCACAACATGGGATGATGGGAAGACCTTGCTACCCCTTCATGTCTAACCTGCTTTCCCTCTTGCTGCCAGGCTGCAAGCATCCTCTTCCAGGGCACTCACCCCTGTGCTGCCACCTCTCTCCCATGCTCCCTGCAGGGCTCAGGTCAGGACCCCAGATGCTCACCTGGTTCTCCTTGAGGCTCATGTAACCCTGTTCCTTATTCCCGGAGAAGGGCTGGCAGCAGCGCCAAACATTCTCGCCAGGCCTCACCCGCTGCACAAAATTGGCTGGGAAGAAGCCAACCCGGTCACCGATCTTGCCCTGTGGATGAGGTTGGCAGTGAGCCCCAGCACCAGCCCCCACTCACACGGATTTCTCCAGACCCAGTTCCCACTCAAAGCTAGTGCCATCAGCCTCCAGAGCTGGGGCTCTCTTTTTATTCCAACCCCCAACTGCATGGCTTCTGGATCTGGAAGAGCATAAGGCAGGCAGAGGGACAAAGCTGAGGTGGGGAGGGTCAAACTAATGGCAGGGCCCTGGGCTTGGCTTGGGTCAGTGATTGGAGGAAGGGAGGGCTTCTTCCCAGTGAGGATGGGGCTCCCTCCATGCCCCACCCTGCCAAGTCACCTTCCACCAGTCCTCATTAGAGTCATCCACCAGCATGATGCGATCTCCAGGCCTGAGGAGGAGAGACTGGGGCAGCACATGGGGTCCCTGGACACCCTGCACAGCCATCTCCAGTGAGAGAAGCTTCTTCTTCTTCTTTTTTTTTTTTTGTACCAGGGATTGAACCCAGGGGTGCCACACCCCCACCCTGTTTTGTTTTTTAAATATTTCATTTAGAGACAGGGTCTCACTAAGTTGCTGGGGCTGATCCTCCTATCTCAACCTCCCCAGCCACTGGGATTATGGGTGTGAGCCACCGTGCCCAGCTTTAGAGCAGCTTCTTCAGGCCCTCAGAGGACACAGTAACCTGGTACAGCAGGTTCTCTTCAGGGTATCCCAGAACAGGGGCAGGAGACAGGACATAGTGCCAATCACTCTTGAACCCTGGGTAGTTTCAAGTTCCTGTCTGGGCTCAGCAGCCTCAAGTATGCAAGGAGAAGGTTCCTGAAGGTTCCCCTCATCCTTGTGTTCCAAGCTCAGTGAGGTGGGGAGCAGCCCTGAGACTGGAGCCCTGCATCTGCCCAGCAGGGCTGGACCATAGAGAAGACTTACTGTAGAGCCAGGTCGTTGTTCTCCTGGGGCAGAAACTTGTAGAGTGCAACGTAGGAATACATGGCCCCCACGTCCTTCCGCAGGGGGACTTTAGGGGCCTGTGGGAAAAGCTCTGGGTCAGTGATGGGTGGGCAACACCCTCACTTCCCCCCACTCCCCACTTGCTCCCGGGGGGCTCTGGTATGGGAATCCCTAGGTCAGTGACAGGGGGAAGACGCCCCCTGCCTGCTCCGATCAACCACCCCTGTGGGGCCCAGGGAGGGGAGATATCCTCTGTCTGCTTCACTCTGGAACTGCCTGGCCTTGGGGAGCAAGAGCAGGTGCAGTAGGCTATAGGCCAGCGGTGGGAGAAGTCCCCTGCCTCTTGTGCCTCTCATCCTGACACTGCCTGTCCCTGGGGACTGAGGACAAGGGAGGGAGTAGTGAGTTCCCCACTGGCTCTGTTCCACCCACCTATGGATCAATGCCAAGGGGGTTCCATGCCAGCATGAGCTCACCTGCTGTCCAGGGCTCTTCTCCTCTGGTACTGACCCTTCGTTCTCGGCTGGGGCTGTGAATACTGGAGACGCCAGGGTGGGGCCAGGGTGTGAGGCGGCTGGAGCAGCCCCCCACTGCACCCATTCCTGCCCTGATTCCTTCCCACCCTCTCTCACCACTGTCACCAGGCCCCTCCTCTGAGCTGCGGATGCTGCCTTCCCCATCTTCAGCCAGCTCATCCCTCTCACTCTAGGGACAGGGAGAGGGATGGGCTCAGTCCCTGGGCCCACTGTCACACTCAGATGTCCCTCTCCCTGAGGCTCCCCTTGGGCACCCAGCATTACCAAGCTCCGTGTGGGGGACTCAGACGTGCTGCTGAAGCTGGAACGGTTCATCAGTGCCAGGGAGGTGCCATAGCGCAGGGTCTCGTACACCGGGTCCACCTTCCCACTGGTCCCTGCTGAGCATCCACCCTCAAGGCCTGGCATCCAGCTGATGGCCTGGCTCTGTCCTGCAGCCTGCGTTTCCAGCCCTGGCTGCCTGGTCTGGTCTGGCTGCTCAGCAGGCTCCAGGCTGAGCCCCCTTCTTCCCCTCACCTGCCCCTTCTGGGTCTTCCCATCACAGTGGCAGCAACCATGGTTTTCCTATGGTGTCCTCCTATGGTGTCCATACAGAGATCTGGACCATCCTTGATTGTTCACGGACCTCACAGCCCTGAAGTCACTCTAATACCTCATGCTACCTCCCGGACGAAATCCCTAGAACCTGCTCATTTCTCTCCATCTCTCCAGCCTGGTTCAGACAACTAAACTCTTGGCACTGTCTTGGCCTCCTGCTTCCACTCCAGCCCTCCAACCACACAGCAGCCAGAAAGCTCTTGAAAAAATATAATTATTTCTCTTCAAAGAAAATCCAAAAGACTATTCTAAATTGGACTTCAGGGCCTGGAATCCATAGTCTCTTTACAGTCCAGTCTCCAGCTCCCACTCCTGGCCCCAGCTACCTTGCCTTGTTTTGGGTTTTGATGCTCTGCATCAAAATCCAGGACCTCATGGAAAGTAGTCTACCACTAACATACATCCCCAGCTCTTTTTCTTTTGAGATAGGGTCTCGTTAATTTGCCAAGATTGGCCCTGCATATGTGATCCTCCTGCTTCAGCTTCCCAAGTTGCTGGGATTACAGGCATGTACCACTGCACTGGCTCCTGTCCTTTTTAAAAATTTAATATTTATTTTTTAGTTTTAGGTGGACACAATTTATGTGGTTCTGAGGATCAAACCCAGTGCCTCATGCATGCTAGGTGAGCTAGGTGAGTGCTAGGTGAGCACTCTACCACTGAGCCACAACCCCAGCCCCTCTTGTCCTTCTTGTTTGAGACACTCATCCCAATAGGAATTGACTAATGATTTGTGAGACTGTCATCTCTCTCTCTCTCTCTCTCTCTCTCTCTCTCTCTCTCTCTCTCTCTCTCCCCTTTGTTAGACCATAAACCCTACCTTTTCTAGTACTGTGTTCCAGTGTCTTACACAGTGCCTGAACTTAATAGTTGTTCAATAAAGTGACTGAATGGGTAGATGAATGCATAAATGAAGCCTACATCAGGACAAGAGCTTCCCAAGAAGGAAGTGGTAGGAGTGCTAAGAACTGGCAGTGCCAGCGTGACTCAGGGGCCCTTCTGAGAGATGTGTGGGTTTCTTACCACACCACTAGAGGCAGGGGCCATGGGATGGGAGGGACACTCACCAGTGGGTGGGGACTCTCTGCTCATGGCACAAGCTGGTGGTGGCTCATGCACCAGGAGTGGGGAGCTGAAGTTGCGCCGGAAGGAGGTGGACTGTGCCAAGAGGAGGCAGAGAAAAGGCATGGGGGAGTCACAGCCCAAGGAGCACATGGCCCTTCCTGAGCCCAGGGACCCTTCCACAGGAGCAACCAGCCTTAAGGGGTTTACTCACTCACCCTTCAGGGCAGTCCCAGGGACACCGCACACGGACCCCACTCACCGTCTTGCCTAGGCATTGCTGGTGGGAGATCTCCTCAGAGCACCAGAGGTGGACGCTGACTTTGCACATCTTACATCGCAAGCCCTGCTTAGAGTTTCCTAGGAAGAATTTGGGTTCATCAAGAGATTGGTCACGAGAGAGATGACATTCCCATGGGCAAGGAGCAAAGAAGGCAGGCAGGGCACAGGGAGGAGCAGGCTGGGCATTCTCAAGCAGCCACAGGGCCCAGCATCTAGGGTGTGGAGTGGCACAGAAGGGAAGGTGTCAGTGAAACAGAGCAACGCTAAACACCCGGCCAACCCAGGACACATTTTGGTGGGGAATTGAACCCAGGGGTGCTAGTGCCTCCAGGAGCTAAAAGAGATGGTTATTCCAGTCATTCTTTCTGTACCTGGATGTGGGGGGGGTGGGTCCTGGGCAGGGAACCCGGAGCCCTGGGGAGGGAACTCCACCCCTGGGCTAATTAGGATGCTCACTAATCTGCCCAGGAGAGACAGTAGTACCCTGGAGTCCTGCACACTGGGGCACACCATCAGGCAGTTGCATGGTCCACTACCCTAAGCCCACCCAGGCCCCTCCCGCTGGCTTCAGGGCCCAGGCACCTACCCACGATGAGCTGATGGCACAGCTCGCAAGGGCTGGCTCTCTTGAAGACATGTTCCTGGAAGCTGTGCAGCCTCACTGGTTTGAGCGGTGCCAGGGGGCGCGGGACTTGGCACGGGGAGGGTGCTGGGGTGGGCAGGCCCCTGTCCGTGGATGCGGGTGGTGGGGAGGGAGGGGGCAGTGGGGTTGGGGGCGTCAGCAGCACCTCGGTGGGACACTTGAGCTCAGAGCCCGAGCGAAGGAAGAAGTTCTCCACGCTCTTACTTCGGAGGATGGTCTTGAGGGAGAGCGAGCGCTTGAGTCGCTGGAGCTGGGAAAGAGGGATCTGTGAGAGGGAGGCTGCATGGGCCAGGCCCCTGCTAGGTCCCCTTCAGGGTGTCTCCTGCTGCAGCAGTGTGGAGCCTGAGGGCCAGGAGCAAGAGGAAGCACTAAGCAGAGGCTCAGGCGTGCCAGTCTTCCACAGGAGCCAGATAGGATCCTCCATGAAGTTTTTTATTGTTGTTGTTTTGGTTTTGGGTACTAGGGATTGAACCCAGGGGCGCTTAACCACTGAGTCCCATCCCCAGCCCTTTTTGTATTTTTATTTAGAGACAGGGTCTCACTGAGTTGCCTAAGGCCTCATTAAATTGCTGAGGCTGGCTTTGAACTCATGATCCTCCTGCCTCAGCCTCCAGAGCCTGGAGCCGCTGGGATTACAGGCCTGGGCCACTGGGCCCTGTTCTCCATGAAGTTTTTAGGGAGTTCTGGCAGAGCAGGTATATAGTTAGGAATGGTGGGGACTGTTGCAAACCATATGGCCAGGAAGTAGCTGCTGGTCTCCCCTCATCCATAAGGCTGGCCCAGTGTTGCCAGGTATTCTACTTTCCCAGAAAAATCTAGACTTTCATGTGAAATTGGATAGAAACGATTTGAAAGAGATTTCCTTTTTTCTTTTCATCATTCTTTTTTATGGACACACAGCATTTTATTGCATGGGTATTCCATATACTTCAGTTAAAAACCAAAACACAAGAAAGTCTTTGGGGGCCAAGCAAAATACACCTGCTCCTCAGTTTTCCACCTGTACTCTCCAGCAGGCTGAAGAGAGTGGAGAGGGCATCCTGGAGCCTCATCCTTGAGACTGATTCTGCCTTGAAAACATCTCTTCAGCCCATTCCTTATAGTCACCTCATCACCGTGCCAGTCCCATCTTAGTTCAGACTGAGAAGGTACAACCCTAGTCTGGCTCAGGGTCTCAGCATATCCTGCCCACCATCCCCCAAAGTGTCCACCCATACCCACCCTCAGTGCAGCTAACAGGAGGTAATCCTTGACCCTGATAAAAATTTCTTGGCCCCTCAGGACACAGTCCAAGGCCCTCACCATGAGACTGTCCTTGAAACTTGGCCAAACCCATCCTTCTCACCCGTGCCTTCCACCTGCAGCCTAGATATGCAGTGATGCTCAAACTTATCCATACTTTAGGCCTCGGAACTTTGACGAGTTTGTCTTCTTCTCTGCCTTATCCAGTTAATACCTTCTTTATCTTTTCAATACCTTTCCAAGGGCCCCTTGTCCTCCTCAGGGAAGCCAGGTCTTCATGAATTCCATTTAGTGAAAGCACTCCCTCCGCTGGTGCCCACCGCACCTGCGCCAGTACTGACGCACATCACAGCTCCAATCAGGTTACTGGTGTCTAGTTTTCCCCCACTCAGGAGCCTGGGAACCCCTTGAGGCCAGGCACTGTCACCTCAAATGCCCCCACAGGGCCTCATCACACAGTGGGTGGTCAGCCAGTGTGCCTCATTTGAATACATGATGAACAAGTGACTGGAATCTTACATAGATCCCATGTTTATAGTGCTGGGTCAATTTTGCAGCGAGGCCAGAGTTCTTTCCCCTGTTCACCAGAACACACCTTTATTGTGTCTGCCCAGAGCAAGATCTGGAGACCTCTCCACCCAAAGCCTTGCCCCCTCCCCTCCTGTTGGAAGCCACCTTACCACTCCCCACTTCTTTCCACCAGCTATAGAAATGGGGGCCATAGGCCTGGCTCCAGACAGGAAGACTTGGCCAGGGTTCCCAGCAGGCATGCCAGGCAGCCTGTGTGCTGTGGCTGCCTGCCTGCCTGGCAACTGTGCCAAAGGGATGGAAGTGATGGCCCCTCCAGCCTCTAGGAGGCCAGCCGGCAGCAAGGCGGAGGGGGGAGCAGAGGGGGATGTTTGGGCATAAGGCAGGTCCTGGTGTGCCAGCTGGGAGGCCAGAGCCCTGGGGTGTCTGGCACACTGAATTGCTTAGCTCCTTCCAAACCTAACTTCCTGAATAGCTCTGTGGGCTTCTTTATGCATCTATGAGAAGCAAGGCCCCAGGCCCCTGATGCCTGGGCGTTGGAGCAGAGGTGGAGAGCCAGAGAGATAATGAATTAGAATATAATGCACAGCCTGGATCAGGTTATGGGCCACCCAGGGCTAAATGTGGCTCTGTGGACTCTAATGGGCACCAAGAAGCAGATGAAGCTTCTCCTATTCTGTCTCGGATCCTTAAGCATAGAACACATGGAGGCAAAACTAGGAGATGTGCTTTGAGCAAAGCGAAACTAGAGCTGGGCATGGTAGTGCATGCCCCAAATCCCAAGGGGCTCGGGAGGCTGATGCAGGAGGAGTACAAGTTCAAAGACAGCCTTAGCAACTTATCGAGGGCCTAAGCAGCTTAATGAGACGCTGTCTCAAAAAAGAAAAAGGACTGTGGATGTGGCTCAGTGGTTAAGTGCCCGGGGTTCAATCCCTGGTGGTGGTGAGGGGGGGATCTAGACCGACTGCCTGAAGGCAAGTCACTTTACTTCCTTTCTGAGCCTCAGTTTCTTCACAATCAAGAGGGAGGAGGCAAAACTAGATACTCTTTGAGCAATACAAGGTTCAGGGGCCAAACCAACCAACTGGCCCAGAAACTTACGTCTACAAGGGACTGCCACTGTCAGATCACTGGAATTGAGGTAGCCTTGGATATGCAGCCTCTCATTAATCCTGATGCTACCCTGAGGCAGTGACGATTTTTGTCAATCTTTCAGATGAGGAATGACGGCTCAAAGGGGTTCCCATAAGTCCTCATCTAGTGAGTAGCAGAGTCAGGACCTCAATGGTGGCTCTGTGCTGAGCCTAAATGCCCAGGAGCATCCTGTTGCTTTAGGCCCTGCCGTGTCTCCCACTCCTCCCCTCGGCAGTTCCATGGGCTTGTCAACTGAGGAGTTTAGGGGTAGATGGGACCTAAAGGCCTAGCTACCTACAGCAGTCCCCGCCCCCCCCCCATCATGCTGTAATGCCCTGGCCACATCCCTTCTGAACAGTTGTCTCACTGTTGGTCACCCCCTGGGATAGGAAGCACAATCTCTCTTGGGACAGTCACTCCATCTTTGGGCAACTGAAATTACTGGAAAGTACTTCCCTATATAGAGCTGTAACCTGCTCCCTGGAACTTCTGCCTATCAGCCCTTTTTCCTCCCTTGGCTCCAGCAAGAGATACTCCCTTTTAGACACATAAGTCCTTCCATTATGTGAAGTCATCGATCGTTTTCCCTTCTCAAAACCATGATCCCTGTGGGGCGAGATTTCAAGTTTCCACTCTCCAACCTGTGTCTTTTCTGATATCCCCCACTCCAGTCTCAGTGCTAGTAGCCACCTCTGCAGGGTACCAGGGGCCTCTGGAACACAATGTTCCCCAGCACCAGGGCATCGTGGACTTTGCCACTGACTCCCTGGCTCCGTTGCAGGCCACAGATCCCAGGAGGGTAGAGAAGTGGAAAGGAAAAACATGCCACCTGGGATGGCTGGCAGGTGCCAAGGGCTATGGCCAGAGGGCAGGATGGGGACACATCTGCCAAATGGCTTGATGCCCGCCTACTCCAGAGACATTTGGCTTGGCTACTGAGACCTCATTTTGGCTCTACTAGACCAGGTATTCCTGCTCCTGGGACTCCTAGATTCTGCAGAGAACCTTGCCCCATCTTCCCAACAGCTGTTTTTTTTTTTTTTTTTTTGCCCTGGTACTGGGGAAGTTAGGCTTTACTGCTAAGTCACATCCCCAGCTCTTTTTTTTTTTTTTGGGAGGGGGTATCAGGGGTTGAACCCAGGAGTGCTTAACCACTGAGTCACGTCCCCAGCCCTTTTTATATTTTATGTAGAGACAGGGTCTCGCTAAAGCTGCTTAGGGCTCACTAAGTTATTGAGGCTGGATTTGAACTTATGATCCTCCTGCCTCAGCCTCCCAGAGCTGCCGGGATCACAGGTAAGTGTCACCTTGCCTGCTTCCCAACAGCTCTCTTTTTTTGTGGCTCCACTGCCCGGATACCCATTCCTTAGCATGGGGAGAAGTTTCCATGTCCCGTGGCAAGCTGGACCACCTGAATTCTATTCTCACTCATCCCATCTGCACTTGTCTGGTTTGGAGTTTGAATTATGAAATCTGTTCTTCTGAACCCCCTCCGAGAGTCACAGCTGGGCTTGCCTATTTCCTTCCCCACCTGGCCACTCCCTCGAGGCCCCTTCTTTCCTCAATTTCTCACAGCATTTCCTGAAGGGGTATGGAGGCAACTGGCAGTGGGGGGTGGTAGACATGGAGCAAGCTGATTTAGATGGTGGAGCTGGCATGGAGGGATCCTCCCAGAGATGGCAGCAAAGTGGGTGAAATAGCAGACCTAGTGTGTCTGGATGAGATGAGGACCCAGAGAGGAGGTCAGCCCTTTAGGAGGATCACTGAGTTGGTGCAGGGCTGAGACTCAGGCTTAGGGTAAGCAGGAGGCTAGACTCCTCTGGCAAGACATGTCCAGGAGGGCCACCAAACTGATGAGCAAGCCTGGAATGTTGGTTTCAGTGCCTGAAGAGCACCAGGTCCCCTGTTGCACCTGCCTCACACTGAGCTGGGTGGGCATTCGCCAGTCCCCTTTTCTTCCATCTCTCCATCCCTACAGTCTGGAGCCAGGTGAGCTGGGGGCTGAAAGGAGGTTGCAAGGTCCCTGAGATGTCTCCCTGCCATGTGGAAGAGCCCCTGACCCCTCAAAGCCCAGTCTGTGTTGCCACTTCTGAGTCCTTCTCAAAGCTGAATGGGGGCTTTAACTGGCCTGGTGCAGAAGAGCCAGATCAGATGTGGAATCTCTCTCTGCTTCTTTGGACCTCCCTGGCTCAGACTCAGGGTGATGACATTGGAGGGTCCTTGGGCTGGAAGGCAGGGAGGTAGAGAACTGCCAGGCCCTAACCTCCCCCTCCCCACACAGCTGAGCTTGCAGCCTGCTGGATTGCTGAGGCAGCACTGCCCAGGCTCCTGCCTGCTCTGGGGAGCTCCTAAGGTGGGGGGCTGGATATACAGGCCTTGGCGTGGGAAGTCTTGGGAGGGAGGTCCCTGAGTCCCTGAGAAGCAAGCAGAGGACCATTTACATGTGCCAGTGTGATTAGAGGGCAGCTGAGTAGGTCTGGGGCTTTAGAACTCAGGGTGGGGCTCTGACCTGGGACTCAGCCTAACAGAAGCTGGCACAAATATTCCAAGGAATATCCTCCCACCCCATCACTTCATTGCTTTCCAAAGATAGACTTGGGTCTCAAAGGCAAACTTAACTTTGTGGTCTCAGAGGCCAGAGGCTCATTTTCAGGAGGTAGGAGAAGGTCAGGTGTGCACCTGAACATGTGACTATGGAGATCCCCTATGTCCCCTAGTTCAGGGATGGGGAGCTACTTGGGGTGCCTCAACCAGACTCCACCATATTCAGCATCATCCACTCACTCTCTTGATGACTTTGACCTTGAATTAACCTCCGGTTCTGAGGGGTGGTCAAGATGGGGTAAGGAGGAAGAGGGACAATGGAAAGAATCACAGATGAGCTAGTGATATCAGGGAGCCCAAGACCCACCCATTTTTGGTCTTCACTGTCCCCATTCTCCTCAGGGAACCGGAATAGGATGGAAACAAAACACCAGATGAAAGGGAGAGGGAATGAGGTCTTGACCTGAAGTCTGGGGAGGGGCAGAGGGTACCCTGGGCACAGCCCCTTGCTCCCTCCCTATCCCCAGGCCCGCTCAGGTTGCTTCCTGCCAGAACTTCTTGAGCACCTAGAATTTGGGGAGGGAGCAGAGAGATTAGAGGTGAGGAGGTTGAATGTGAGGGATGGCCTTCCCCCACCCCTTTGAGTGCCAGGAATTTGGGCTCCGCCTGCCTTCACTGGGGAATAATTTATTCATTGTGACTCTCTCAGGAGTAACAATCATACATAATTAGGGTTAATTATGACATTCATTAATTACAACGACTTCTTTTGCTTCTGCCCGCCCCGGTCCCCGTCCCCTAGGCCGGCTCCTGGGGTCGGGGTGGGGTGGGGGGGTTGCTTCCTTGCAGCTCTGGAGCTGCAACATTCAGGGTCCCCTCCCGCGGTGGACATCTGAGCTGCCGCAGCCCCCAGCGCGGACTCGGAAGATGCGCATCTCCGGTCCGCGGTCTCTGGTCCCCAAGTCTAACCCGGCTGGGAGACAGCAATGAATGCAAGACTGCTGTGGGGCAGAGAGAGAGAGACGCCCAGAGAGTCAGAGATAAACACGTAGAGGGACACCGAGAAAAACCGGGAGACTCGAATGGGGGGGACACCAAGACAGAAACAGACAGTTGTAGAGATATGCCAGAGAGATTAGGGCAAAGAGAGACCGACTGAACTGCAGACAGACCTGGCCGCCACGGGAGGGGGTGCGCCTCGCACGCACACACGCGCGCGCACACTGGCCGCCCGGCTACACACCGCTACACACTCCCTGCGCCTTCGCTGCGCCGATTCCCTCCAACAAAGCCGAGTTACAACCTCCCAGGAGGTAGCAAGGGCTCAGCCGCTTGTCTCGAGCGCTCCGGCGCGTCCTGGTCTTGACAGGGGACTCCTTGGGTCCCCTCTTCTCAAACCCACTCCTCCCGGCGGGTCCTGGCGTGCAGTCTTGGGATCACGAGGGCCCGGGATAGCTAGGTGACCCCAAGGCGCCCAAGCCCACGGAGGTGAGCGAGTGGCGAGGAGGGCACCCGGGCCAGGGGTACCGCAGGCGGAGGCCAGGCCTCGAACCCCCTGACTTACCTTGGTTTCCTGGAGGGTGGAGACGGTTCCCGCAGGGGTGTGGGTGGCCGCGTCATCCGGCTCGTTCTCCTTCTCGCTCATTTCGGTCATGGTTAGGGGACAGGGGCAGAGAGGGTACTGAGACCCGACGGCAGGCCAGCCGGGCGTAGGCTGCGGGTGGCAGGCGTCTCTCTGGGACTCTGAAGCCCTTCTCCAGAGACTGTCCCCCAATGAACCTCAGGAAAAACCCTCCCAGGCAAAGCAGCCCCCCACCCCCGGGCGCGGGCGGACAAAGTTGCCGGGGCGGCGGGGGAGGGGGATGCAATTACACCGAGCTGAGGGAGCGGGACGGCCCCAGCGGCGAGGACCGAGGGTCTGCAGAGGATGCTGCTTGCAGCGAGGGGAGGAGGGAAGTGGGGATGCAAGAATGAGCCAAACGAGGGAGAGACGGAGCTGTCCGTGTCCGGCCGGCTCCGCCGTCCTCTGCGCCCGCCCCCCATTCCCCTCCCCCTCCCCCCCGCCGGCCCCAGCCGGGCACCCGGAGGCCCCTCCGCCCAGTCCTCGCCTCCCAACTTTGATTTAGGAGGTCGCCTGGTCCCTCCCCCTTCTCTCCGCCGCTCCCCCGCGCCGCTATGCAAATCAAGCTTCTCCGCTATTGGCTGCCGTGGTGGCCAGGAGGGCGAGCTGGGCGGAGTCTTGGGGGGCTCGACACGATGGGGTGGAGCTTGACAAGACGGGGAGGGGCTTGAAGGGTAAAGAAGTGGAGGGGGTAGTTTTACACTGAAAAACCCGAGATGGGGGCGTGACAAGATTGAAGGAAGTCTGGAACGATCATAGTAGAGTCTGGATGGGATTGCAGAAATGGAAATGAGTTGGAACTGCAGCAAGATGGCTGAGCATGAGATCAAAGTAAGGACTTTCTGATAATGCAGATCAGAAGGAAGACTGAGGATCCGTTGTCCTCATTAACTGGATCCCTCTCTACCCTGGAGAGGCTATTTTCAAATATACACACCCCTGGATTATGGCTAGGGGTTTTCTGAAGTAAAGAAGAGACAACTTAATGGGCCAAAAGCTAGGCCAGATAATCCTTGTGGATGGAAAGTAGGACAACTGTAATCCTTTCCAGTCTTGCTGCCTGGAGTTCAGCAGAGAAGGGGTCTCTCGGTCCTCATACCTAAAATCCCAAAGTTTCTCTAAGGGGCATCCTCCTAAGATGTCACCAAGACTGGAGTTAGATCAGAGGTAGGGACCGTGGGGCAAGAAGTCTTCATTCTCCAAAGTGTCCATTCCCTGCTTAGTGTGATTGATTACCGAGAACTCATTTTCCCAAGCACTCCCTCACCTCCAGTCCCCTTTTTTTTCTGCCTTTCCAGTCCTGACTAACAGGTCCAGCTTCATCTCTTGGCCTGTCCAAGGAAAGAGACGGATGGTGTTTGAGGTATCCCTTCCATGGGTGTGGGTGGAGAGGCTTCTGGGTTTAAATGTACCCCCTCTTCTGCTGTGGATGGTAAGAGGAGGGGTGGTACTCAGGTATCCTGTCTTTATGCAACTGAAGGACAGGCAGTGAATGCTCCCCCACACTCAGTCATCCACTTGGATGAGCTCACCATTGGAGCACTGCTGAGGGTAACTGTGTCTAGGAATAGAGGGTTTTTGTTTTTGTTTTTTATTTTATTTATTTATTTTTTTGTCATTAGCAGAAGTGGGACAAGGGCAGATGTGAGGGTCTGTGGTTATGGGGACTTGATCTTCTCCCCCTCCAGATCCACTGCATCTGCTGATTCTTACCTTTCCTGAAAGGAGCTGGGGTGGAGCTCATGAGCCCTGAACTCATCCCTCAAACTAGTCTTCCCAGAAGCCCACTCACCACTAGACTTCCAAAAATCTCATCCCCTTTGAGGATTGTCTTCCCCGTTGCCCTGCCCAGGCCAGCCCAACTTCCCCTCCCTGGGCAGCTCAAACTGCAGTGCTTGGAGCACCCTAAGATAGGGTCATCAGGCCATCTATCTATCCCAGGCTGAAACAAACAGGGGCTTTCTTTGGAGACTTCCTGTGGAGGTACCCCTCTCCCCTGGGCTCAGGCAGGTAATAAAATCTTTCAGAGCCTTGATTTCTTTATCTGCAAGATGGTGGCTGTGCCACTCTAACCTCATTGCAGGAGCATGCTGGAACCTTGCAGAATGGCACTCAGCCCAGTCAAGACAGCCAAGAAGAGTTCTTTTTTTCTTTTTCCCCCCTTTTCTTTGGGAAAATTTGTACCTTCCCATGATTTTTTGTGAGGCAGGAAAAAAAAAGAAAAATGGCTTCCTTCCCTCTCCTTGACTATTTAGAGCCTAGCATTCCATGGAAGAACCTATGCAGAAGTGGCTGTCCATGGACAGAGAGATTCTGACTAATCACAGGGAAGAATTCCCAGGGGAACCAGGGATACCAGCAACCAAAGAAAGCCAGGGAAGTTGGTGGGCCCTAGGGTCCATCTGGTCTGAGCATCAGAAGTCTGAGGTGGGGCCAACATGGAGAAGGCAGGGGGCTGGATCCTGTGACCTCTGGATGTCCTTCCTGGCTGCAGCCTTTGTGTTTCAGAGCGGTCTTTCATGAACTAAGTCTGAGTCATTGCTCTCAGTGCCGACAACTCCCACTGCAGTGGCTCAGAGATGGCAGCAGCAGTCTAGCCAGCTTCTCCTGGGGAGGGAGGACCCTGTTCCTCTCAGATTGGGAGAGTAGCAATGAGGTGTAAGCAAAGAAAGAGCCAGGCACTTCAGGAAGGGAAATGGCAGTCACACTGTATGCACAGGGCTTGCTCCAAATGGGAAGAGGACCATTTGCCTCCTATTAGGAGAGCTGAGCTGGTGAGAGTGTGCCCTGAGCTCTGGGAGCCATGCGACAGAGGGATGGACCAGATGACCTCAAGGTTGAGTGTGGTGCAGTAACCAGCACAATGGCTTCATCTGGGTTCTTCACCTCTTTTTCCTATTTTATGACCTTGGGCAGAGACTTCATCTCTGGAGAGACTTTGGTTTTCTTCTGTTCAGATTGGCAGCACTGGATGAGAGTAGGTAGAAATGAGGAGCTGGATTAAAATTGGGGCAAAACTGTACAGTGATACGGGTCTGTAGTCCCCGCTACTTTGGAGTCCCTAGTGGGAAAATTGCTTAAACCCAGGGGTTTAAAACCAGTGTGGGCAACACAGTGAGACACTGTTTCAAAACCAAAACCAAAAATAGGAAGGTTTGGGCTGGGGATGTGGCTCAAGTGGTAACGCTCTCGCCTGGTATGCGCGGGTCGCTGGGTTAGATCCTCAGCACCACATAAAAATAAAGTTGTTGTGTCCACTGAAAACTGAAAAATAAATATTAAAAAATTCTCTCTCTCTCTCTCTCTCTTTAAAAAAAATAGGGGGGTGCTGGGGTGCTGCTCAGTGATAGAGCACTTGCCTTGCACATATGAGGCACTGGGTTCGATCTTTAGCACATATAAAAAATATATATAAATAAAAATATTGGTGTCCATCTACAACTAATATATATATATATATATATATATATATATATATATATATATATATATATATATATATATTTTTTTTTTTTTTAAAGAGTGAATATTGGGCTGGGGTTGTGGCTCAGTGGTAGAGCGCTTGCCTAGCACGTGCGAGGTCCTGGGTTCCATCCTCAGCACCACATAAAAATAAATAAGTAAAATAAAGGTTTTGTGTCCAACTACAACTAAAAAATAAATATTAAAAAAAGAGAGGGCTGGGGATGTGGCTCAAGCGTAGCGCGCTCGCCTGGCATGCGTGCAGCCCGGGTTCAATCCTCAGCACCACATACAGACAAAGATGTTGTGTCCGCCAAATACTAAAAAATAAATATTAAAATTCTCTCTCCCTCTCTTTCCTCTCTCTCACTCTTTCTTAAAAAAAAAAAAAAGAGAGTGGGGCTGGGGTTGTGGCTCAGTGGTAGAGTGCTCACCTAGCATACATGAGGCACCGGGTTTGATCTTCAGCACCACATAAAAATGAAATAAAGATATTGTGTCCACCTACAACTAAAATATATATATATATATATATATATATATTTTTTTTTTTTTTTAAAAAGAGTGAGGGGCTGGGGATGTGGCTCAAGTGGTAGCGCGCTCGCCTGGGGTGCGTGCGGCCCGGGTTCGATCCTCAGCACCACATACAAACAAAGATGTTGTGTCCACCGAAAACTAAAAAATAAATATTATAAAAAAAATAAGTAAATAAATAAATAAATAAATAAAGAGTGAATCTCATCCTTTAAAAAAATGGGTGCGGGGGAGATTGGTGCACAGTGACACATGTCTGTAATCCCAGTGATTTGGGAGGCTCAGGGAGGTGGATTACAAAACCAAAGCCAGCCTCAGCAATTTAGTGAGGCCAAAATTAAATTAGCTAGATCCTGTCTCAAAATAAATAATAAAAAGGGCTGGGAATGCAGCTCAGTAGTTAAGTGGCCCTGGGTTAAGTCTCCAGTACCAAAAGGCGGGGGGCAATAATGGTATATCTCTTAGTGTTTGTTAGATATCAAATGAGTGAATATATGTCAAGAGCTAGACACAATAAGAATATAATAAATGGATATTATTATTGTTGTTCCTGGGGATGCTTAACCTTGTGGTTGAGCTTAAGGGAATCATGAACTCCTTGAAGCTGGGTAAGATTTTAGAGGATAATAAACATTTTTCTGGTCGAGAGAACAGAAAATGGGCAGCAGGTGGTTTACTTGTCTCTTGGAGTCCAGAGCTTTCATCTGCTTTTCAGAGTATGTGAGATCCCCCCAAAGATTAAGAACTACCGCTCTGGATGACATTTAAGGGTCAACTCCAAGTGGTTGAGATTCTCTAATGTAAAGAACTAACTGCTTTTTCCTTCCCTTGAGAACTGATATCTTTTCTCCCCAAAACTCCTCCAGTCCAAGCCCCTCTGTGCTAAGGCCTCTACCAAGAGTCACCAAGGTCAGCTCCAGCTGAAGGAAGAGCGGCTGCCTTGTCCCTCCAGCTTCAGCACCAGGGCATCCGGGGTGGAGTACACAGACCAGGCTGTGGCTGTGAGGAGAGTCTGGGTTCACATCTCCCGGCTAGAGAGAGGATGGGGCCCTAGCTCACAGGGTGGGATACAGAGGGCGCAGTGAGTCCTGACCTCATCCCTGTCTTCCTTACCAAGCCACTGTCCTTCCTGGGGCCCCAGAGGCAGATACCACTCTAATGGGCTAAGGCCCATAGCAGGCAGCTGTAATTATAATTTTATGGAAATAAAGAAGGCTCTTACGCAAGTGCCTGACACACTTCCCAGCTGTGGCATCTGGGACAGCCAGGTCCCCAGGGGCTGGAGGTAGGCTCCCATTCCCTGCTACCATCAGCCCCTGGCACTCAGTTCACTGGCATAGAGCCACCCTCCCACTGCCTATGGCACTGTCCCTGACCCACTCTGGGTGAGCTGTTCCCTCTCTCTGTGCCCCAGGCTTCCTGGAGGGGAACAGCATGGACTTTAGTGTGTGCAATCCTCTGTGCCCTCCTCCCTGTGGCCCTCAGGGCCCCCACACCCACCAGGAGACCTCTTCTTGTGTGAGAATACAATGGTGTGGAGATGTATGTTTCCTTCTTTTTCTTTTTTTTTTTTTTTCTCCTTGAGGCTGGGACATAGGGTTGGCAGTAGTGGTGGCAGAGGCAGTTGGTCATGGCCCTTCCCGCTCCCCCCACATGCCTCTGAGAGTATTCTGAACCCTTCTTTCCTTCTCTAGTCCATTCCCCCACCCACCCACAAAGTACTTGTTACCAAGGGAACAGTTATGTCATCAATTTGAGGTGAGCAAGCCAACAGAGCCTGTTAAGGAGGGATGGTTAGGGGTCAGAATTTTGGAGAGATGAGCACAGTGGGTCCTTAAAGTCTCCAAAGAGGATCTTTTTCTGGAGAAGAGGGTGGATGAAGTGTGGGCACAGCTGGGTCTGGTGTTAGAGGTGACGGTGTCCCTGGCTTACTGTGGGAAGAAGCGCAAGAGTGGCAATGCCTGGGAGGCATTAGGGCAGAGGCAAGAGTGGCAATGCCTGGGAGGCATTAGGGCAGAGAGACCCGCCTGCCTTCACCTCCTCCCTCAGGGCTGGCTCCTTGAGAAAAGATCTGGGCCCAACTGCAGCTCAGTGAGCCTGAGGCTCATACTGCCCCCTGCAGACGGCACAGGAAACAACTCTAGATGTCCTCTAGGTAAGACCGGGTCTGGCCTTTGAGGGTCTATATGAAGACATCTGAGCCTTGAGGTCCTACTATGTGTTTTGAGTGGTTCTGGGCAACAGGGATACCTGGTGCCTGCATTAAAGGCCCTCCTATAAATCCTGACCCAAAAAGCACTGTAATATAGAAGCCTCTTTGAGTCAACCTGAGGTATAGTTCAGAAGAATCTGTCAAATGGACCAAAAGGCAGAAGGGACTAGAATATTCTAGAAAAGAGGGAAGAGCCTGGGCAGAGGAATAGCTTAGCAAAGGCACAGAGGAATGAAACAGAGCAGCTTGTTACAGAAGCTGTGGTAAGTGGTAGGGTGGGGACCTTGAAAGGCAGAAAGAAAAGTGGATGAATAGTCTCACCCGCTGGGCCAGGAAGCTGGGTTTTCCTTTACAAAGAGGCTCCTCAAACTTACTCACTGGAACCCAGCTGAACAATCTAGAGACACCATGGGGTGGGGAGTGGGGAGAAGGCAGTGGTTCATTCAGAACTTGAAAGGAATTTAAAGACATGACTCTAACTCAGTGGTAGAGTACCTATTTAGCATGAGTGTGTGGCCCTGGGTTCAACCCTCAGCATTGCAAAAATAAATAAATAAATACACAACTCTAAACGTTTTGAGAACATTTATTCTAGTCTTACATTTGACTCAGTATTGGTTTTCCTAACAAAAAATTATTTAAGCGCTAACCATTACATACTTCTGAAGACAGACCACGCGCACACAGGGGCTTCCTTAGCCCAGCTTGAGAATGGGCTGAGAGCCATGGGAGGCCATATGGAGGGGTCTCTGCAGAGGAGCAATTCAGCTATTCCTGTCTCAGGAAGATCCCCATCAACTCCCAAGGGCAGCACATTGGACACACAGTAATTGGCTCCTAGCTGTCCTGGCCACGGCTGCACAATGGGGATGGATTAGATGCAGCATGGTACCTACCTTGTTTGGGTGACTATGTAGATTGTGGGTGTGCAGGACAGCGAGGTGGCTCAGGCTCCAGCCAACTCCCTGCTAGCATGGGACCTTGGACAGTTAAGCACCCCTTTCCTTTCCTTTCCTTTCCTTTCCTTTCATTATCTGTAAGTAAGATCTGTCCTAGCTCTCAAGGTAGTTGAAAATGTACAGTAGGGAGCTGGGCACAGTGGTGGATACCTGTAATACCAGCAACTCAGGAGGCTGAGGTGGGAGGATCTTAAGTTCAAGGTGAGCCTCAGCAACTTAGTGCCTAAACTTAGGGCCTAAACAAGTGAGCAAGACCCTGTATCAAGATAACAAATAAAAAGGGCTGGGACTGGGCACGGTGGCACACACTTGTAATCCCAACGGCTTGGGAGGCTGAGATACAAGCATTGCGAGTTCAAAGGCAGCCTCAGCAATGGCAAGGCACTTAGTAACTCAGTGAGACCCTGTCTCTAAACAAAATACAAATTAGGACTGGGGGGTGTTGCTCAGTAGTTAAGTGCCCCTGAGTTCATTCCCTGGTACAAAAAACTAAATAAAGTGCAGTGGGACAAGAGATCGTCCATTGGATGGTACAACCCAAATCCTCAGGGCAGGCTCTTCTGCTCTAGGGGCTACCCCTTCCTGCACACACCACAGGCTGCTCAACCCAGGGGAATGTGGGTTGTAGAGCCCATTGCTCTAGGACAAGACCTCAAATCCTGTTTCCTACCCTTCTACCATGTCCTCTATCACAACCACAGCAACGCAGCCACTACCACTCATATAAATCATCCTGAGGGCTCAGAGTCAAGGAGCAGGGGTACCCAGGAAAGAGGGCGCCCCAGAGGTTGCTTCTTTGGGAGTGGCTCAGTGAGTGAATGAATGAGTGAGAAAGTTTTTCTTCTCAGATCTTCTTTCTTTGGAGAAGAGGTAGACCTCCCCCTCCAGCTTTTCAGATTGTATTATGGCCTGGGACTTGTTTAAAATACTATGGTGGGGCTGGGACTGGGGCCCAGTGGTAGAGTGCACATCTAGCATGTGTGAGGTACTGTGCTGAGAGCCATGGCAGAGTCTTTATGGCCCCTGGCATTTTGCCAACAGTGTTGATTGACAGGCGAGGCATTACTATCCACCTTGGCTGCTACTTTTGAGTTCTCTTACTATTTTGGAGTTCTCGTGGGGATTCCCGGGGATTCCCCAGGAGTTCCCATTGGTTGGAGAAGTGCAGGAGGAGGGATTTCCAGAGGATATATTTCCAGTGGCTGGTTCCTGGACGAGCCAAGCCGTGTGGCGTTCGGGAGGAGTTGCTGGTGGAGTTCAAAAATAAAGTTTGTTCCTGCTTCAGTGGCTCGTGATTTGTGCCCAGCCAGACTGTGGCATTTGGTGGCCCGTACGGGGAGTGCCTGAAGCTTGGGGGTAAGTAAAATTGCTCGCCCCTAAGGAAAGGCGAGAGAATGGGTGACTATTTTCAAAAACAATGTGTTCTTGTTTTGATTTGTTTTGTTTTTGTTTAAAGCTGCCTATCCCTAGAACTTTCTCAGGCAAACTGGGAAAAATGGTTGGCTCAAGGTTTGAAGTTGTTCGCCCCTGAGGAAGAGATAGAAATAGACCACAAATGCACATGTCAAGAAAATAGGAAAATTGATACAACGATTTTTTGTTCCGTTTTTGTTTCATTCTGTTTCGGTTTTGTTTTGTGTTATCTTATTGGGTTGCGTTATCTTTATAATAGATTAGAAATTAGTAAAAAACAAACTGAAAGAGTGTTAAGTAAATTGTTAGTGGTTCAGACCATGGAGAAAGACATTTTAGATCAAGCAAAAGAGAAGGTCTCTCGAGCTAGTCAGACAGAGGAAGAAAATTTAAAGGAAGAAAGCTTAGAGGAGAAACAGCTATTAGGGAAAAAGCTACAACAGGAGGCTGCTACTAACACTGTTCTATCACCAGAGGGCATAATTCAACCAACAGCTCCATCTATGGAGACAGCTGAGTGACCCTCAACCCCCGTAGTTGATAGATGGGATCCTGAGACAGGACCTCAAAGATTAGCATGCCCTGTACTTGAGCAGGCAGGAGGGCAGCGAATTCACCGTGCTTTATTTTTATTTATTTATTTAATTTTTTTTGAATTTTTAAATATTTATTTTTTAGTTTTTCGGCAGGCACAACATCTCTGTTTGTATGTGGTGCTGAGGATCAAACCCGGGCCGCACGCATGCCAGGCGAGCGCGCTACTGCTTGAGCCACATCCCCAGCCCCTTCACCATGCTTTAGATTTCAAAACAATGAAGCAGTTAAAGGAGGCTGTAACAACCTATGGTCCTCAAGCACCCTTCACTGTAAGCATGGTCAAATCCATTACCAACTTGGACATGACGCCAGCAGATTGGGCTAGTATGTGTAAATCTGTGCTAAATGTAGGACAATATTTGTTATGGAAGGTTGCCAATGAGGAATTTTGCATGGAGACGGCTAGGCGAAATGCAGCATCTGGTTACCCTCAAAGAAATCTAGATATGTTGTTAGGAAAAGGACCTTATGAGGGTCAACAGCAACAAATTGAATATGATCCTGCTATATATGCACAAATTGCTGCAGATGCAGTTAGGGCGTGGAAGACTTTACAAGGACATGGAGATTTACAAGGTCAATTATCTAAGGTAATACAGGGAGCTAATGAACCTTATGCTGAATTTGTAGATAGGCTTATTCAAACAGCTACCAGAGTTTTTGGGGATACAGAATAAGCAATGCCATTAATTAAACAACTGGCTTATGAGCAAGCAAATCGTTGGTGCAGAGAGGTCATTAGACCATGGAAACATGGAGATTTAAACACATATATTAAATTATGTAGAGACATTAATGAACAAGGGCAAGTCTTGGCAGCTGCAGTACAACAGGCTTTAGATGCCAGGCCAAAAACATGCTACAATTGTGAACAAACAGGACATTTTAAAAGGAATTGCCCCATAGGAGGAGGGTTTAACAAAGCTAGGTATCAAAGGAGTAGAATACCGGGTATTTGCCCACGATGCCATAGAGGGAGACATTGGGCTAATGAATGCCATTCTCAAACCACCATAGAGGGTACTCTGTTATCAAAAAACGGACAAGGACCAAGTGTTTACCCACGATATTGTGGAGAAAGGCATCGGGCTCCACTGCCAAAAAACGGACAGGGGGGCCCAATGCTCCGGGGCCCACGACCACAAATATATGGGGCACTGGAGGAACCCAGAGACACCATGGAGGAACCCAGCAACACCATCAGGGTAGTGCCCAGGACACATTATCCATCAGATCTCTCATCAGACAAGCCAGAGGGAGTGCAGGGTTGGACATCTGCGCCTCTGCCAGAGCAGTACTAACTCCAGAGATGGGAGTTCAAATCACTCCCACAGGAGTAAAAGGACCTCTTCCCCAAGGAACAGTAGGTTTATTGTTAGGACGCAATTCTTCTACTCTAAAAGGACTTATGATAAGTCCCGGGGTAATTGATCCCGATTATGAAGGTGAAATAAAAATTATAGCTAGTTCTCCAAAGGGTATATCAGTAATTTCACCAGGAGATAGAATAGCACAGTTATTAATAATACCCAGCCTACATGATAAATTTTCCAGTAGTAGCATAGAAAGAGGTTCCAGGGGATTAGGCTCCACAGGTGTAGATTGGGCTATGCTGTCTTTAAATTTAGATTCTCGCCCAATGCTAAAACTAAATATTCAAGGACATAAATTTAATGGGCTACTGGATATAGGTGCAGACCTTAGCATCATATCTCTTCAAGAATGGCCAAAACATTGGCCGTTACAACAAGCCACTCAAATGCTTCGAGGCCTAGGAGTGGCAACTAATCCACATAGAAGTGCAATGGTATTAGATGTTGTGTCTGCCGAGAACTAAAATAAATATTTAAAAAAAAGAAAGAGCTCATCAAACTATTAAAATGTACTTATTAAAGCAAAAAGAGGGAATTGGAAAGGGGGATATATCCCCCAAAGATAAACTTAAAATAACCCTTTTTATTCTAAACTTTTAAAATTTGGATTTATCATGGCTTAGTGCTGCGGAAAGGCATATGTGTCCAAAAAATGTACATAAGCCTAAGGTACTTTGGAAGGATATTCTAACAGGACAATGGAAAGGTCCTGACCCAGTGATTGTCTGGAGTCGGGGTTCTGTTTGTGTGTTTCCACAGGGAGAACAACAGCTAATTTGGATTCCGGAGAGACTAACCAAAGCGATTTCTACAGACCAAAAAGAAGATGATTTGATTCAAATCCATAACAGCTGATATCCAGAACTCCAGCTTGGCTATTCTTTTTTTTTTTTTTTTTTTAAAGAGTGAGAGAGAGAGGGAGAGAGAGAGAGAGAGAGAGAATTTTTTAACATTTATTTTATTTTATTTTTTTTAGTACTTGGCGGACACAACATATTTGTTTGTACGTGGTGCTGAGGATCGAACCCGGGCCGCACGCATGCCAGGCGAGCGCGCTACCACTTGAGCCACATCCCCAGCCCCAGCTTGGCTATTCTTACATCTGCGACAGTGATTAACCAGGATGCTTTTTTCAATATCTATTTTATTATTGCCTTTTCCCACATCATAAAGATCTATTTTATTTTTTGAGCTCATACAAACCTAGGTTAATGTTTTTCTGATCAGTTTTATTTTTTGACTGTGGAGTTTTAAACATTGCAATGGAGATTTCACCTGTGTAAAGGTACAAGGCCTTTACTATTGTCTTATGTGTTGTACATTTGTGTGCACACTTGTGTTTGGTGTTGTATGTCTGTGTGTGCGTATGTCCATATATCATATCATGAAAAAATGGATCCGAATTTTTTTTATTCACGTGATTTTAATGGTTTAATTTAAATTGGATAAACAGCTGTTGAGGATTGTTTTAATATGTGAACAAATAAGGAGGTTAACAGATCTGTTTGTTTACTTTCACCTTTCCTTTTCATTATATTTAATAATTCTGTTCAGGATAATGTAAATTGCTCAGAAAATTGTTTTCTTAGTACCTGTTGCAATGTTACATAATTTTTTTTAGCATCATTGCCAGAATTCCTATCTTCATCCCATTGCCGGTGAAGACAAAGATAAAACCAAACTATAGCTTCTTTGATAGTTATCACAACAAACTGTATAAACTGATGCATCAATGAGTAATAACTCAACAAGTGATGCTCAATCAAGAAGTCGATTTACTATGGGAGGAAATGGACATATTGATGGATTCCTCTGCTTTGAACTGCTTTCAGAACTTGCCTGGACTACGTATCACTTGTATGCATTGTGAACTATCTGTTGGTGCAACGAATTGTGGTAGTGCTGGAATATCTTTGCTGATGGTGTCACCGGTGCTACAATTTTTCAAAGGAACCCTCAATTGGCTTAGTGTCATGGCATTTTGCATCCTCCTCCCTTCTACTAGTGATGGTCTAAAATTTGGGGGCCAACAGAGGTGAGGCAAAGAACCTCACCCCCCCACTGGCACCAAGGCCAAATTTGGGGGCCAACAGAGGTGAGGCGAAGAACTTCACCCTCCCACTGGTGCAATGGCCTATCCATAAGTATGGCTGTATGCTGGACCGGTAGTCAGTGAAGGGTATGATCCAATTGCAGTGGTACCAACCTAAGACAGGAGGCTGACGCCTAGAGGTCAGCTCATCCGATGACGGGTAAGGACCATATGTTGTATTGGACAACCTAACAGGCACGGTCCCTAAGCCACATTGCTTGTTGTTTAATTAAACAGAAGGGAGGAGATGCTGAGAGCCACAGCAGAGTCTGTATGGCCCCTGGGATTTTGCCAACAGTATTGATTGACAGGCGAGGCATTACTATCCGCCTCAGCTGCTATTTTTGATTTGAGTTCTCCCGCTACTTTGGAGTTCTCCTGGGGATTCCCGGGGATTCCCCGGGAGTTCCCATTGGTTGGAGAAGTGCAGGAGGAGGGATTTCCAGAGGATATATTTCCGGTGGCTTGTTCCTGGACAAGCCGCATGGTGTTAGGGAGGAGTTGCTGGTGGAGTTCATAAATAAAGTTTGTTCCTGCTTCAGTGGCTGGTGATTTGTGCCCAGCCAGACTGTGGCAGTACTGGGTTCAATCCTTGGCACCACATAAAAACAAGTAAATAAAATAAAGATACTGTGTCCTTTACTGTTAAAAAATCCTACAGTGTATGGGCTGCATGCCTGTTATTCCAGTGACTTGAAAAAGTCTGAGGCAGGAGTATTGTTTTGTTGGTGATACTTGTTTTTTTTTTTTTTTTAATATTTATTTTTCAGTTTTCGGCGGACACAACATCTTTGTTTTATTTTTATGTGGTGCTGAGAATCGAACCCAGTACCCTGCGCATGCCAGGCGAGCGCATTACCGCTGGAGCCACATCCCCAGCCCTGTTTTTTTCTCTTTTGGTATGAGGGATTGAAATTGGGGACACTTTACCACTGAACTACATCCCCAGGCCTTCTTCTTCTTATTATTATTATTTTTTATCTTGAAACAGGGTGGTTGGCCTCAAACCTATATTCCTCCTTCCTCAGCCTCCCAGGTTGCTAGAATTATAGGAGCAGGCTGGGGATGTGGCTCAAGCGGTAGCGCGCTCACCTGGCATGCATGCCGACCAGGTTTGATCCTCAGCACCACATACCAAAAAAAAAAAAAAAAAACAAAGATGTTGTGTCTGCCGAAAAATAATAAATAAAATTCTCCCTCTCCCTCTCTCTCTCTCAAAAAATAAAAAATAAAAAAATATATAGGCAGGAGCCACCGGGCTCAGGACAAGACATATTTTAAGTTGGAGACCAGCCTTGGCAACTGAGCAAGTACCTGGGTAAAAATAAATACACAAATAAAAAGGGACATGGATATGGCAGAGTGGTAAAGCACTCCTGGTTTGTGGTAAAGCACCCCTGGGTTCAATCCTCAGTATTGAGAAAGAAAGGATGGAAGGAAGTTAGGAAGATGTCCCATGAATATATAGGTGGCAGAGTGGGGCATAGTGCAGTGGTTAGGAGCAGGAACTGACTCAGATAGCCTAGGTTCATCTGAGCTATCTCCCCCTAGCTGTGTGACCTCCATCCAGCTACTTGACCTCTCTAAGCCTTGGTTTCAAAGCCTGTAAAAGGGTGATGGTGGTAGGGGCGGGGAATGGAATAATAAGAAAAAATAATATTTGCCACACAAGGTAGAATGTTTGAAAAGCACTTTGAAGTCATACTGAGCACCGAAAAACTGTTTATTAACTAGACAGACATTCTACACCTGATATTATTGTTTCATGAATTTACATAAATAAACCTAAACTTCAGCCGGGTGCCACCCACAGCACCCAGAGGCTGAAGCCCAAAGTTGAAAGTTCCAGGTCAACTTCGGCAATTTAGCAAGATCGTGTCTCAAAATAAAATCAAATAAAAGGACTGGGGACATAGCTCAGGTATAGAGTGCCCCTGGGTTCAATCCCCAGCACCACAAAAACGCTAGGATACAATGTTGAAAAAGATAACAGCATTTGAGGAGAGCTCCATTAACGTCTCTATGGTTCCTATTGTCCCTCTTTTAGTTACAGCATGAGGCTCAAAAAGTTTAAGTACCTTGCCCAAGACCACAGAGCTGCGCTTGAACTCACAGTGGGTGTTGTGAAAAACATGCTCTTAACAACAAAACACTCCCCCCCCCCCAGTATTGGGGATGATTGAATCAAGCCCTGAAAGAAACAACTGGATAAGTAGGTGCCCTCCCACTTGTCTGCCCCCAATCCAAACCTGTACAATTTTTTTTTTTTTTGATACCGGGGATTGAACTCAGGGGCATCCAACCACTGAGCCACATCCCCAGTCCTATTTTATATTTTATTTAGAGACAGGGTCTCACTGAGTTGCTCAGCGCCTCACTTTTGCTGAGACTGGCTTTGAACTCACGATCCTCCTGCCTCAGCCTCCTGAGCCACTGGGATTCCAGGCATGCACCACCGCGCCCATCCCAAACCTGTACTTTAAAAAAAAAAATGTTATTATTTTAGTTGTAGATGGACACAATACCTTTATTTTATCTATTTAATTTTATCTATTTAATTTTAAGCTGAGAATGGAACCCAGGGCCTCACACATTCTGGGCAAGTGCTCCACCACTGAACCACAACTGCAGCCCCTCAAACCTGTACTGTTCATTAAATAGCCTTGATGTATCAGGCGCTAGGATACGATGTTGAAAAAGATAACAGCATTTGAGGAGAACTCCATTAACATCTCTATTCATGGCAGAGAGGTTCGTATTGTTCCTCTTCTAGTTACAGCACGAATCTCCAAAGCTTAAGTCCCTTGCCCAAGACCACACAACTGCACTTGCACTCACAGTGTGTGTCGTGGAAAACATGCTCTTAACTAGTGCAGATGTCTTCGTCCCTACCCTCAGGGAATTCCCACTCTGGTGGGAAAACAGACGTTAAACAAAGCAGACAAAGAGTAAACTGCGCATCTATAACATCCACGAAAGAATTCTGTACTAAGGTGAAGCACCAACACAGGACGTGGAGAATGCAAGTGCCACCCTGCTGGGCAATAGGCAGCAAGTAACAGACTTGGGCAGATGGGTGATGGGAAGGGGCGAGTAGGAGGCGGAGGGTTTGGGCCAGGCCTGCGCACTGTATGCCTCCAGGGGGCGCTGGTGAGCGCCACGGGGCCCGGTGGAATTGCGCACTGGAGGCCTCAGAGCCACTGGCCTGGAGGAGGGGCTGGAGGCTTTTGCAGACACGAAGACCACACGGTGATTGCCATAGGGTATTGTCAGTCGTGTGTGTGTGTATGTGTGTGTGTGTGTGTGTGTGTGTGTGTGTGAGAGAGAGAGAGAGAGAGAGAGAGAGAGATCGATCCCGCGAGCCCCCCTGTGTCTGAAAAATCCCATGTGGCCTTTTTTCTTTTTAATTAATCCTTCTCCACGTGCTCTTCTACACTCCTTTCTTCATTTCTTCATCAGGAACTCGGGGGGCCCAGTCCTTTTGGCCTCCAATATGGGGAAGCAAGGAGTATCTGAGCTTTGGAGAGGGCAGGTCTCCTGGGCACACGGCAGCTCTCAGTATCATTGTGTTGAATGAATGGATGAATACGAAATGTTTCCCCTCTCAGCTGTGTGTGTGTTTGGTACAGTTAATCAAACTCAGGGGCGCTTTACCAAAAGCCCTTAATTTTTTAATTTTTTTATTTTAAGACGGGGTCCTGCTACATTACTTCACGCCTTGCTGAATTGCTAAGGCTGGTCTTGAATTTGAGATCCTCCTGCTTCAGCCTCCATAGAGACTGGTATTACAGACATGGACCAGCAGGCCTGGCTCTCAACTGTCTTCTGTCTTCTCTCTCTCTCTAGGTTGGAATGTTGCCTGGGTCAGAAAACAAAACATTTTGGTGAAAGGAAAAGAAGGATTTTGAAGTTTTATTTTTCATCAGTTTTTACAGATAAAAAAGTTACTTTGGCTGGGCGGGTGGTGCACACATATAATCCCAGCAGCTCAGGAAGCTGAGGCAGGAAGAGTGGGAGGTCAAAGCCAGCCTTAGCAAAAGTGAGGAGCTAAGCAACTCAGTGAAATCCTGTCTGTAAATAAAATACAAAATAGGGCTGGGGATGTGGCTCAGTGGTTGAATGCTCCTGAGTTCAATCCCTGGTACCACCCTCCCTGCAAAAAAAGTTACTTTGATTCTGTTCCTGGGGGTGTGGCTCAGTGGTAAAGTGTGCTTTCACCATGCTGGAAGGACTGGCTTTGAGTCCCAGCACCCAAAAAACCAAACCAAAAAAGTTACTTTGTTGTCTTAGGGCCCCCACCAAAGTGTGTAATCAGGATGGAATTAGGTCAAGGCCTAGAAAATTATAGAACATTTCAGGTGAGAAAATGTCCATTAGGAGGAGGGGAGGGAGGAGGAGGAGGAGGAGGAGGGAGGAGGAGGATGAAGAGGGAGGAGGAGGAGGAGGGAGGAGGGAGGAGGAGGAGGAGGAGAGGGGGTGGTCTGGGGTTTGGCTCAGTGGTAGAGCACTTGCCTAGCACATGTGAGGCACTGGGTTTGATTCTCAACACCACATATAAATAAATGAAATAAAGGCCCAAAGATAACTAAAGAATATTTTTTAAAAATTAACTATAAAAAATTAAAATTAGAGCTGGGTGAGGTGGTGCACACTTGTAATCCCAGCAGCTCAGGAGACTAAGGCAGGAGGTTTGCAAGTTCAAAACCAGCCTCAGCAATTTAGTGAGGCCTTAAGCAATTTAGCAAGACCTTGTCTCTAAATAAAATATTTATTGATTGATTGATTGATACCAGGGGTTGAACCCAGGGGCTCCTAACCACATCCCCAGCCCTTTTAATATTTTTTATTTAGAGGCAGGGTCTTGTTAAATTGCTGAGGCTGTTTTTGAACTCATGATCCTCTTGTCTCAACCTCTGGAGCTGCTGGGATTACAGGCATGGACCACCATGACTGACATTGAAATAAAATATTTTTAAAAAGGGCTGAGGCTCAGTGGTTAAGTGCCCCTGGGTTTAATCCAAACCAAACAAAATAAAAATTAGGGCCAGGCATGGTGATGCATGCCTATAATCCCAGCACTTCCAGAAGTCAAGGCTGAAGGATCAAAAGTTCAAGGCCAACTTCAGAAACTTGGCAAGACTCTGTCTCAAAATAAAAAATAAAAAGAGCTGGGGATGTAGCTCAGTGGTTAAGTGTTAGTCTAGCATGCTCACAGCTCTGTGTTCAGACCCCAATACCTCAAAAAAATTATTAGAAAAAAATTGCATCAGAAAATTGTCCTTGGGGGCTGGGGTTGTGGCTCAGTAGTAGAGCACTTGCCTAGCATGTGTGAGGCACTGGGTTTGATTCTCAGCACCATGTATAAATAAATAAAATAAAGATCCATTGAAAATTGAATTTTTAAAAAAAAATTTGTCCTTAATATGATCTGTGAGTGGAGTTTCTGAATTAATCATGTTTGTACCCCCAGAATTGAGCTCTGGTAAGAACATCGGGGTCCTTGACTCCACAGGATTTCCTTTAATCTTCACTGCCACATAGAGAAGGATGGAGGCCTTGCCCCTGTTTTACAGGAGAGGAAGTATGTTCAGAAATATGAGGAGCTAGATAGGTGCGGTTGGCACACACCTATAATCCCAGTGGCTCAGGGGGCTGAGGCTGGAGGATCGCAAGTTCAAGGCCAGCCTCAGCAACTAAGTGAGGCTCTAAGCAAACTAGTGAGACTCTGTCTCTAAATAAAAAAATAATAATAATAAAAAGGGTTGGGGATGTGGTTCAGTGGTTAAGCACCCCTTGATTCAATTTCTAGTTAGAAGAAGGAGAAAGAAAAGGAGAAAGAGAGAGGGGAAGGGAGCGGGAGGAGGAGGAGGAGGAGAGCAGCAGCAAGCAAGCCAATGAGCTGTTTGGGCAGTGCCCTTGCCTCATCATGCCCTTGCACCCTTCCAGGGACTGAGCCACTTCTGCCCCAAAGATGGGTGCTCAGATCCAGTGCTATGCCTGGCCCAGAGTGCAGAGCAAAATGAGTGGGGTGGGAACTGCAAGCAGCCAGCTCCATCTGCCTGGACCCCAGGCTTTTCCCCCTCGACAGAGGGCCTAGGAGATCTGGGATTAGGAAGCAACACCATTTAGGGAGAGAAGCTCAGAGGCCCTGAGACAGGTGGGAAGTGGGAGCCGCAGAAAAGTAGAGAATATAGAAGCTCTGGGCCCTCCCAGGGCTCTGGAGTTGGGGGTCCCACTCCCCTGCCTGGGGATGTCCTTGAAGCCAGCTTCCACGCTTTCCACCTCCACTACCATAATTAGCCTTTCCCCTCATACCCATCTCCCTTGCCTACCCAGGCAGGACCAAGCCTCTCTGGGACCTATTCTGTCGCTCCTCTGCCCTTCCTGGGATCCTGCTGTGCCTTCCCTTGGAAGCTGAAGGGTGCCTCCTGGCCTCCAACCCAACTGTGGGCACAGGGTAGGTGCTCAGTCTTGGGGATCTCAGCCTGTTTCCATCCTCCAGTGGCTTCTCTCTATTCTCCCTGCTTCCTTTGGTCTGGGCTGTGGGAGGAGAAAGCAAGTCTAGCAAGGGCCCAGGTACCAGGAGATAGAGGTGCCAGCCTAGGGGAGGGGTAACTTCTTTGGCTTTTCTTCTCCCCAGAGAGGCCCTCAGAATACAGAACTTGGATAGGCAGGGTCACATGAGAGCAGACCATGTTTTTAGAGACATGTCTCTGCTCTCAAGGGCCTTGGTCTGTTTCTACCAAACACAATAGTGGGAGATGGCACAGGGGGCTGGGGGTGTCTGTGCACAGTGACAACAGGGTCTGAGTTTAAGGAAGCCCTCTCTCAGGCAGGCTGTATCTGTCCATAAACACAATCTGCTCCATGCCTCAGGACAGGGAAGGGACAGAGACAGTCCCTCTGGGGCTTCTGGGCAATCTCCTCTCCCAAGCATTCTCTTCCAGTATTTCCACGATGAGCTGGCAGTGTTCTGTAAACTCTAGTATGCAGGGAAGGACAAATGTCCTGTCACCACTGTGCCTATGCACATGTGTGATGGGCAAAGAGGGCAGGACAATGGGTCCATACAATGCTGTGTATTACTTGTCCTGTCTGCTAAAGTGGACAGGCCCCTCTTGTGGGGCCCCAGGTCCAGGGGCCTCTAGGATTCTTGAGTGGCTTATAGATCTGGGGGCAATCTTGAAGCCTGAGGGTGCCCCTAATTCTCTGGGCCTCTTGGGGACAGTAGGGGAGTGAGTGTCCATTTTATGACTTTCTTTTGCTATACCACCATCTCCTCTTTCAGCTAATGATGGGTGGGGAGCCACGGGACATCAACTCTTGACTCTCTCCAACTTGGGCTGTCCCAACAGGCCCTGAATCTCCCAGGACCCCTGGTGCCTAGCCAGTAAATGGCCCCAGGGTGTGCCCCACCCTACTATGGGTTTGTTTGTGTATAAAAGCTGAGGCTGGGGCCTGCTGCTGATGTGCTACACAGCTGACCTTGCTCCCTTTCTAAGATGTTGTTCTGACACAACCAGCCAGAGTACCTGTGACTCAGTCCTAGGGAACTATACCTGGGGCTGCCTAGCAGTGTGCTCAGGTAAATTCCAGATCCCTGTCCCTCTGAGGCCCTGGTCTAACTTTGGGGCAGACGTGTAAGGCCATCCATTTCAAGCCTTGAACTTCTTTGGAGGTAAAGAAGTGGTCACATGTTCCTAGAATTGGTTTGTTCTATAATCCTAGCTACTCAGGAGGCTGATGCAGGACGATCACAAGTTCGAGACCATCCTAGGCAACTTGACAAGATCCTGTCTCAAAAGAAAAAATAAAAAGGGCTGGAAATGTAACAGCAGTAAAGCACTTTCTTAGTATGTGGGTGGCTGGGGTGGGGAGTTCAATCCCCAAAAGGGGAAAAAAAATGCCACTAGAATTTTGTAGGTCCTGGGGCATCCCAAACACACTGGCCCCTCAGAATGCTTTTCTCAGGCATTTGCTGGGTATCAGGGAAGCCTTGGGGTTGCAAACCTAAGTATTTAATGGCAGCAGTTTAGTGCAGCATCTGGGATCAACATGGATGTCTTTATAGGAAGCTGTGTGTTCCCTGGAGGGAAGGGCTGGCAACAGAGAGCCATCAGGGGCAGGGTGGAAAGCTGACAGTGCTCTCCTCTCCTTGACAGGGAGCCTTTGCCCTTGCCCTCCTGGAAGCAGGAATAACTGCCCAAGATCCCCAGGGGGCACATCCCCTGCCCCACGTTTCAGTATGTGCTCTGTGCAGCCCCCTTGGCAGCCATGAAGCAGCAGGAGGATTGCCTCACCTACCTGGACCAGGGTGTGCTGGCCAGGGGAAGGGAAGGGGCAGAAAGCTCAGAATGGGCTGGAGGGCATAGGTATCACTCTACCCCTCAGAGTGGGACTCACGCATCCTCTTCATCTCCCCCAGGCCAGCCCTGAGGTGCGGATGCTCTATAATCCCAAACTGGGTGAGCCGCTCCGTGCCTCCTGCTGTTCAAGGTAGGCAACGCCCTGCCCAGAACTGGCAAAGGCTGGGTATGACTGTCTCTCTAGACAGGAGGCTAGTGCCATCACTGTGATGTTGTTGAGTGGAAGCCCCTGGAGTCTGTTATTTAATTTGACCCTTAAAATGGTTCAGTGGTGGGCAGAAATTGTTGAGGAAACACGCACAGAGAGGTTGAGTAGTTTCTAAAGGACACAGAGCCAAAAAGTAAGCAAGCTGACATTTAGAAATACATTTACACAGTGTTATCTACACACAACGAGCTTTTCTCACCAAATGATCAATTTAGCCCACATCCTATGTTCTGATCTAGGGATTCGGCAGCTTCCTTCCCCAGGAGGCCTGCCTTCTATTAAGATAAACAAGAAATTACAGGAATCATACGCAACAGCAAACAGAAATACATTCTGCAAGGCAAGGGGTAGAGTAAGGAAGGGTGGGAAGGTGGTACCTCTCCCATTTTATAGACAAGGAAGCAGACTCAGGGTCTCTAGGGACCTTTTCAGTTTCCCAGTTGTCTGGAGATTTGAGGTCCCAATGTCTCCTGGCAATGAAAGTGGGAAGGCTGGTCTACCCAGGCGAGAGGGCCTGTTCCTGAAGGCCCTGGCACTCTGTCACCCGTGGACCTCACCCTCCCGTGACCACAGAGTATGGTGCGTCTGTGTTCCACAATGAGCACCTGTAGTACACACAGCAGCAACAACTGGGTGAATGACAGTGGAGCCAGACTGGGGATCGCATCCTGGACACTGGTGAGGAGGGAGGGGCCGGGGGCTCTATGAGTCCGTTTACTGGCTTGGCCTGCGCCTCTCTTGCTGCCAACCACTGTGCATCTCAGATGTGCCATTCTCTGTGAGAGTGATAGAACCAAGTGTGGCCATCCCAACTAGGACCCAACCAGGAGGGCTTCTCTCTTTCTGCAGGTGATCCTGAAGCTGGGCTGGGAGGAGGTTGGAGGTGAGATGGGAGTGGTGGCAGCAAAAGTGTGAAAAGAAGGATAAAGGTGAGAGGACAATAAGAATTAACTACTGCCACAAAGTGCTTGGAATAAAATGTGTGTTGAGGTCATGGGTAGGCTGGCTAGAGGGGTGGAGTTCATGAATGGATGGGGAGAACAACCACATTGCAAGCCCTGACTGGACTCTGTAAGGTACTTGAATGTCAGGACTAGGAAGTTTGCTTCCCCTTCTATAATCATGGATATCACCGGAGGATTTTGAACAAGGGAAAGAACCTAATGAAATAAGGATTTAAGAGTAGCTACTGGTTGAGAATGGAAAGTCGCTGGGGTGATTGACAGGGGACCCTCACGGTTGGGGTGGAAGCCCTGGAATTACCATGCTTTCTTCCCTACCCTAGGTTCATTGCATCAGCACAGAGTTCACACCTCAGAAGAAAGGGAGAGAAAGGTATCCCTTTCTACCTCTAGATAAACATCTTCAAGCCCAGTGACAAGGCATCTGTAGAGCACCTGCATTTGGCTGGCTGCCTCATCAAGGTGTTCAAGGTTTGGGCAGCCCTGGGCCCCCTCCTCCACCCCTGGCTCTGCCTTGCTGTGGACTTTCAGACTTCCAAGCCTGTTTTGGGACTCTTCTCCTTTTCTATACAGAGAGGGATGGGGTTTGTGGTGAGCAGGGTTAGAAGAGGTCTCTGAAGCTTCTGTATCACCCTTCTGGAACCCAAAGGAGCTGACTAGAAACTGAAAACTGACCAGAAGAAGATTGTGAAACAACCCCCCGCCTGAGAGACAACTCTAAGAGCCCGCAAGAGCATGGTCTTCTTGGAGGTGTGTGCTGGGTGGCAAGAATGGGAATACAGTGGGGCTATTGAAGCCTCAAAGGCCGCAACTGCTCCAGGACTCCACAGCCGTGGGATTTGTGTCCTAAGGGACAGCCTCTGCCCTGGGTGCTGCTCAAGGTTTCCAGGAGCTGAAGCCTCCAGACCACCCATCCATGACAAATCTCATGGGGAGCACCTGGATGGCTACCTGTGACTAGCCTTTCCCAAGATAGGCTGTGGTTGACTTTTTTCTTTGTGCTGAAGCAGTCAACTTGCTGGGGCCTCCCTACAGGGCAGGAGCCAAGTCTGATCCTAGGCAGGCCCCAGCACCTTTTTTATACTGGGTATGAACCCAGGGCCTCACGGATGTTAGGCAAGTGCTCTTCATCTGAGCTACACTCCCAGTCCCCCCACCCCCTTTTTTAAAATTTTGAAACAGGGTCTTGCTAAGTTGATGAGAATGGCCTCAAACTTGTGATCCTCCTGTCTCAACCTTGTCAGCTCTCAATAGACACCTGAAGGGAGGTGAGAAAATGGCTGCTACTGCCTTTGGAGTTCCAGACTGACCTTGCTGTTTGTGTGCCCACAGTATTTGCCCCGGCCAGAATTTACTGCAGCCACCTCTCAGTCCTCTGACTCCGACCTCTGCCAAGTCCCACAAGCTCCTGTCCTCAGGCAGGATGTGCATGTGTCAGCCCCTTCAGGTGAGAGTTAAGAAAAGAACCCCTTGGCTCAGGCATGAGGGAAGGGCAGGGCTTGGGGTACAACTGATGCTTGATGAGGATTGAGGGGCAGCACTGGCAAGCTCTGCCTTCTAGGACAGGCCTCATGGGACACTTGACCATGGTACTCCACACAACCCCTGAACCTCTGCTCCTCACAGGTACTGTTTTTTACCATCATTCACCTTGGACACCTTGGGATTCAGCTCAGTTGAGGTGAGTCCTTTCTATCACCCAACCATGGTCCCAAAGCCCTCCTGAGGCCTCCTCTATCCAGAACAGGGTAACTCTGTCCCCTGGTGGCCTCACTTGGTATGGCCACAGATTATAATTGACCAGCTAGGACCTGGCAGGAGTGTCTCAGATTTGTGAGTCCTCAGGGGAAGGACTGATTCCCCTCCACCTTGTTTTCAACCCCCAGTCTCTGGGTATCACCTGGGAGCCCTCTTTATGTCTCAGGAACTGAACCCTGGCACCTCCATTTCAGACACACAGCTGGTTGCATGGGCACTGGTGAGGTTGCATCTGGAAGGGACTGAATGTGGGACACTCAGGCAGAAGGCCTTTGTCTTGACTTGCTGTGTCCTTCAAATAACCTTTATTGAAGACAGAATGTTTCCTGGCACTGTGATAGGCTTCCTTTGCATATAATAGCCCAAATAATTTATAAACTACCTCTTGAAGAGAGCCTAGAGAGGTTAAATTACTTGTCCAAGAATATACAGCTAGCAAGTGGCAGAACTTGGATTTGAAGTCTGATTCCTGTCTGGGCCTACTAGGACTTTTTGTAGACTAATGGACTGTGTCTCTCACTTCCCAAACTTGATCCCAGGCCTCATTCTTCAATATGACCTATTGGACCCTGCAGGCACTGATCTGTTGAAGTTTATCTGCCAGGACCTTACCCAGATCTGCGTGCCTTCTGATGGGATCTGCCTTTTCAATCTTAGAGACAGGTGCTGGATACTGACAACCACTGGTCAGTTAGGTTTTAAGGGGGCTGGAGTTGTGACTTAGTGGTAGAGCACTTGCCTCGTACATGTGAAGAGCTGGGTTTGATCTTCAGCACCACATAAAAATAAACAAAACAGTTTAAAAAAATTTTTTTAAAAGTTAGGTGCTCACTGGTGTAGTACATGCTTAGCGTGTGCAAGGCCATGAGTTCAATGCCCCTCCTCAACAAACAGGTTAGGCTCCTGGGACCTTCTTCCTATGGCCATCCCACTAGCAACACTGCTTTTCTGAGGACAGAAATGAGATTTTTCTAATTTTTTCTCTCCTAATCCCCAGTGTCAGCATTCATGTTCTGAAGAACTGCTTAGTGACTTCCTTCCCTAGGGACCTGGGAGGTGGCTGGGTTCTTCCTCAAATTGGGGGCTAGAAGTGGGAATTAAGTTCAGGACAAAGGGCTAATAGAGTTTTCCTGGCCCAGGCCTATCCATCACCAGACAACTTTATCTGTATCTGTGGCTCAGGAGCCTCTAGGCAAGAGAATGAGGTTACTAAGAACCCTCATTAGGTAGGTGAGGTTTTAGTCTTTCCAGCTGTGGCTGCATGAAACATCTCTGGTCTGTCCCAACATCCCTTGGTATTACCCTGCCTCCCATGACCAGATTAGTTCTCTCTTCACGGAATGTCTCCCTGGGTTTATTCTATTTGATTTTTACCATTCTATTAGTATGTGGGATGGTAAAAATGTGGGAGTAAATCATAACCTTATGGTATCTGGCATTTAGTCACTCCTGTTTCTTTAAACTGAGAACTCCTCTACTACATAAAGCTGTCTCCTTGGCTCTTCCTTCCTCCACAGGTAGCCATCTTCCTGTCAAGCCCAGTCCCCTCTAGGATGGTCTCTGTGCCCACATCCCCAACAATTCCACTTCTGTGCTGCTTGCCCCCCAAGCTTTTAACAAGAGATCTCTCTGGATGAATCCAGTGCTGTGGAGCTGATGGGGAAGCTGGCTAAGTTCTTGGCTCTCCCAGCCCTTCAGATCCACCAGGGCCCTGGGGACATTCTTATTCTCCTCAGCAACCAGGTAAAAGAGCAGGTCTCTGCCACAAGTCCCAATGTGGCCATTGTTCACTCCTCTGCCTCACGCCCAGCTTCCTTTAATTCTTCCTTGGTTTATTCTGTTTGGTTCTAAAGATAGTGTCTTCCTTATAGGTGGTTCAGAAGCTTAAGGATGAGTCATATTTTTATCCCTGCAGTGAAGAAAGATAGGGGTCAAAAGGGAGAGGAGTGTCTTAAAGTGAGAAGACTGTTAAGCACATATTCTGTTAAGTGAGATCAGAGCGAGTGGTAAGGCCCCCATCTTCTCCACCCACTCCCCAAAAATCGTACCAGGCAGATGGGAATGTGTTTGCTGGACATAACCTGGAATCACAGCTCTGACCAGTCTGCTTGTGGTCTGGTCATTCAAATGCCTGCCTTACATGCTTCCTAGCTTGGCAGTGCTACAGAAAAGGGAGGCTAGGAAGTGAATTTGAAGTGGGGTTGTTAGAACACTTAATTCATCCTGTGTCTTTTGGAAGGAGGCACATAGTCTCTAGTCTTACACTTCTTTCTGCTCAGAAGCAATAGTTGGAACCCTGGACAAGCTTCCCTTGCTCACCTTCTGAGCTGGTCAAATGAGAGGCAAAACAAAAAACCCCTGGCAAGGTACTTTTTGCTCTGAGCAGTGTTGACTGCTGAACATTGTTAATCTATGTTTAAAATTTTACTCACCCATCTCTTTTATTATAAAAGTTTAAAATTAAAAATTTCAAAGCGGGGCTGGGGATGTGGCTCAAGTGGTAGCGCGCTTGCCTAGCATGCACGAGGCACTGGGTTTTATTCTCAGCACCACATAAAAATAAATAAGTGAAATAAAGGTATTGTGTCCAACTACAACTAAAATAAATAAGAAATTGCAAAGGTATATATGTTTGGGTTAGGGATGTGGCTTGTGGCAGAGCACTTGCCTGGCATGCATGAGGCCCTGGGTTTGATCCCCAGTACTGGAAAAAATAAACAAAGGTATATGTTTAACCTGTCACTCAATTTTCTTGGTTTAGGGTCCTTAAGGGGAAAAACCTTTTGCTTAAACTATAATTAGAGCAAGGGATATGGTCTGGGATAAAGAAAAAATAAATCCAGCTGGATTCATTCTCCTTCCAATTGGTTTAGGAAAAACCAATACTAAAGCCTCCAGATCAGATAATTTAATATTCAAATCACTGTAATGTAAAACCATAGTTCTAGGGATTTGGGAAATACCATAACTGTTCTCTACCACTAAGGTTATGGGGCTTTTTTTTTTTTTGGTACCAGGGATCGAACTCAGGGACACCTGTCCACTGAGCCACATCCCCAGCCCTATTTTGTATTTTATTTAGAGACAGGGTCTGAGTTGGTTAGTGCCTTGCCTTTGCTGAGGCTGGCTTTGAACTCACCATCCTCCTCAGTCTCTGGAGCTGCTGGGATTATAGGCCTTCACCACCCTGCCTGGCTAAACCTTTCTTTTTGATACCCAAGATGGAACCCTGGGGCACTTAACCACTGAGCCAAACCCCCACGTTGTACTTAGAGACAGGGCCTTGCTAAATTGCTGAGACTGGTTTTGAATTCACAATCCTTCAGCCTCCTTAGCTGCTGGGATTACAGGTGGGTGCCACCAGTGCTAGTGCTAGGTTCAGCTCTGTTTTTTTTTTTTTTTTAGGCCATTAAGAAATCTTTTTTATATCAGAGAAAAACATTCAGCATTTGTTTTTTTTGGGATTGGCTAACTTAGCATTATCTTCTCCAACTCCATCCATTTACCTGCAAATACCATGATTTTATTCTCTTTTATTGCTGAGTAACAGTCCATTGTGTATATATGCCACATTTTCTTTATCCATTCATCTACTGAAGGGCATCTAGGTTGGTTCCACAGTTTAGCTATTGGGAATTGTGCTGCTATAAACATTGATGTGGCTGTGTCCCTGTAGTATGAGGAACAGCTGGGTCAAATGGTGGTTCCATTCCCAGCTTTCTAAGGAATCTCCATACTGCTTTCCATATTGGCTGCACCAATTTGCAATCCCACCAGCAATGAATGATGAACATCAATATCCAAAGTACATGTATGAAGACATGAATTGGTGTGAACATACTTTATGAAAAATTGTGCTCTATATGGGTTTTAAGAATTGTAATGCATTCTGCTGACACGTATTTAAAAAATAGAATCAATTAAAAAATCTTTTCCTATATTAAAGTCATAAAATACAATTTCTTATAGTTTATATTTGGAATGTTGGGGATCAAACATAGGGCCTTGTGCATGCAAGGTAAGTGTTCTACCACCAAGCTCACACCCCTAGTCCCTCCTATGCATATTTTTAAATTAAAACTTCAGGTTTGTTTGTGGTACTGAGGATTTAACCCAGGGGGTACTATACCATTTATCTGCACCCCAAGCCCCTCCCCACCAGCACCCACCCCCACTTTTTATTTTGAGACAGGATATCACTAAATTGCTGGGACTGGCCTGGAACTTTCAATCCGCCTGTCTCAGTCTCTTGAGTCACCGGATTATAGGAATGAACCACCACCACAACCAGCTAAATTTTAGTTTTGCCTTTTCATGTCTATACTTCACCTGAAATTAATTTTGGGATATCCTGTCAAGTGGGGACCTATTCTTTTCCATTACAGAAAACCAATCTTACCTTCAATAAGTGCTTTCTTTATTTTTTGACAGGGTCTTCCTAAATTGCCGAGACTGGCTTTGAACCTGCGATCCTCCCGTCTCAGCCTCCCAAATTGCTGGGATTACAGATGTATGCCACTGTGCCCAGAGATAAATGCATTCTCAAGAGATAAATGATATTGGATTATATTTTTTTCCATCCTACTCCAAGTTTTATAGTGAAAATCTTCAAATCTACAGAACAGTGAAAACCTAATATGAACTTCGAGTAGAAGACAAGGTGTTCTCTTAAACATACTTGCACAATTACTCACTGATAATTTACCTCAGCTGTGATTTACCAATCATCTTTGGTGAATCTTAAACCAAGTGGCCTCTGGACAGGATAGGAAGTGGAAAGGGAGGTCTGTTTAACCTGTTCAAGGCCTAGAAAGTGCTTCCTTCAAAAAATTCAGGGCTGCCGGGTGGCGCATACCTGTAATCTCAGCAGCTTGGGAGGCTGAGGCAGGAGGACTGCAAGTTCAAAGCCAGCCTCCGCAACTTAGTGAGGCACTTAGCAACTCAGTGAGACCCTGTCTCTGAACAATATAAAAATGGGCTGGGAATGTGGCTCAGTGGTTGAGCACCCCTGGGTTCAATCCTCAGTAAAAAAAAAAAAAAAAAAAAAAAAATTCAGGGCCTACTCAGTTAATATGGACCTCTGCTTACATTCCTCAAAGGGCCTATGTTGGACCCAGATGGTCTCTAACTTTTATACAGGATCCACAGGGCTTTTCAAGAGTCTTCCATGTCACTGGCACAGTGGTACATGCCTGCAATCCCAGCAACTCAGGGGGATGAGGCAGGAGGGCCACCAAGTTTGAGGTCAGTCTCAGTAATATAGCAAGGCCTTCAGCAATTTAGCAAGACTTTGTCTCAAAATAAAAAATAAAAAGGAATGGAGATGTAGCTCAGTGATAAAGCACCCCTGGGTTCAATCCCCAGTATATAAAAAAAGTTTTCCATGTCATTGTAAATAACATGATCTTTAATCTTCAAAACTCCAGGCAGGGGGCTGGGGATGTGGCTCAAGCAGTAGCCTGCTCACCTGTCATGCGTGCCGCCCAGGTTCGATCCTTAGCACCACATACAAACAAAAAAACTCCATGCAGTAGATACTGTTATCCCCGTTAATGTTATCAATGGAGAGCTGAGCAGAGACAGGGGGGTTAACTGAATTCACAGTGGCATCAAGTGATATAGCTTTGAATTTGGGCAGTCTGACTTCTGACCTTGTGTTTAATCACTGTAGTACTCCATCTTTACCCCTCTGTAGTCAAAGTAAGGGCATGAATGCTCTGCATAGAGATAAAAGACTCAGGCTGAATTGTAACTATGAAATTAATTAAGGTAACTCTAATTTATGTCTTTCATGTTTTTTTGAAGACAAGAATTGTTTGAGGTATTAAATAAATGGCTATTAAGAGTATTAAAAGAGGTTTAATATTCTTGAAAGGCATAAATAAATATTAAATAAAGGTTATAGTAGCTGGGTGTGATGGCATGTGTCTATAATTTTATCTACTGGGGAGGTTGAGGCAGGAGTATGAGGTCAGCCTGGACAACTTAATAGGCCCTGTCTGAAAAAAAAAAAGAAAGAAAGGCTAGTAAAGGGTATTAAAAAAAGGTAGGCTGCCAAAGAGAAGTCTTTCAGCCTTAGGTGCCTTTGTAGTTCTACAGTTCAAGGAAGTTAGGAATCACAGCTCCAAGTCAGACTATTTCCATAGGAAAATGAAGTCTTCACAGCTTATTTCCTTTAATTACATCATAAAACAAAATTAGAACATACAGGAAACAATAATAGTTACATAACAATTTATATATTTATATATAAAAACATTTCTTTTTTTAGTCCAAAGATTTTAAAGCAAAAGGAATCCTCTACTGCCACCTTGGATTTTATTTATTTTAAATAACTCCCCCTCCCCCCATCCTCAAGTGCCAAAAATATTGAGTGGAAATCCAGTCATTTGGACAGCTAATGGAACCTGGTGTTAAGTCACCATGTAGGGACTGTGGGGCCAGTGGGAACAAGCAGCAATTCCCACACACTGAACCACTCCTGAGCAGGCTGAGTGGCTACGGGGGCAGGGACCAGACCCTGTACTCCACCCACTCTGCATTTCACCTTTTATGGGGAGTTATATGGGATGCAGGGATCAAACAGCCTGGTTTGAAAGTAAGAATTTCTCCAACAGCACCATCTACCCATCCATCTCTGTTCACAGCAGAGTCTGACAGGCATGGGTAGTCCTCACAGTTCTCTGAGTTCTGCACAGGCCACATCACTCAGGTCTGTGCTCTCAGGGTCACTGGAAGGTGGGCAAAGGTGAGCAGAGCAGCTGGAAAATGTAGGCAGCAGGTTAACTGGAAACAAATCCTAGAAGGAAAAGGGAGGAGGCCAGAGTGGGAAGCATCTGAAGGCTGAGTAATAAAACAAGAGCGGAGAAAGGCAAAATTAAGAAGCCTCTCTCCCTATACAATAACCCTCTGCAGTGGGTAGTCACAGATCCTTGGGGGTCAGCTCTTGGGCTGCAGCATGATGAGGAAAACATGGAAAGTTTCTGGTGAGCCTGGTCCCATGGTTCTTGTACATGTGCCAACAGGCTCCAGGAGTAAGAATTAGTGTGTGATGTGGGGGTGGGAAGGGGAGTAGGAGAAGAACTCACAGCTCACCCTTTTTTGTACTCATTAGAAATTAACAGTCACCAGAGAAGTACAGATAAGAAACTATTCTTAAGGGAAGAACTTGATGTAAACCCAGGAAAGTAGCAGCAAAGGTTTCACTTATTAAAGATTATGTAGCACTAAGAAAGAAAATCATTTGACTTGGGTAGAGAGATAAAGTAATTAACCAAACCATACCAGTTAAAGACTTTTTTTCAAGTTAGGATTTTCTGTCTTTAGGTTCTCATTCTCTTGTGCCATAAAAGAAGGAAAAAAAAAAAAACAAGAGTAGATTAATAACTTCAGGAGCTGAGAAGGGTTAGGCTAAGAAACACATGTGTGAGCAGCAGTGTGGCATAGATCTGAATTAATAAGAGTAAGTAGTAAGTGGGGAGATGTTTTCTTCTTCCACAGTAACAACAACAACAACAAAAAATAAACACATTACTTCAAATATTTCCCTGTTTGCGGAGGGTGGAGAGCATGGCAGAAGAGAAGAAGTACATGTCTGGACACCTCATTTCTGCCATCTCTTCTTCGGGTTAGAATTCTAGTTTACTGCCTACATGCTCTTGTCCTGGTACTAAAGCCATGCCCAGAAGCATCTGGGAAGCCCTGGTGGTTCTTCCAGGGGTGCCAATCTCCATCTAGATGATGTGGTTAGAGATGTAGAAAAGAAGCCCGAATCGCCAGTCAAGGACATGGAGTTCATCATACAAAAAGGAAAGTAAACCTCCTCAGGTGTGAGGCTGCTGTGGCTATGTGCTCAGGACAGATGTTGACCTTGAGGCAAAGGACCTCAGTTCTAGAAATGATTTGTTCCTTTCTTTTGAGCCTCACATACCATTTCCCCATGCTAATTTTTCAAAATTAGACACTCAAAAACACACAAAATAAAAAGGTTTACTTGCTCATGGTTTTCCTTAAAAGGGCAATAAACTACTCTGGCTGAGCAAACACTGAGACTCAACATCTGTCAACTGAACTCTATAATGGCTTAAGCAAATAGCATGTGAAACAGAGACGGACATTTTCTAGCACTTCACATGTAAGTTTTTTGTCCAAAAAACTTTGTTTTTCCTGAAAATTAATTGTAATTCTCTTGGGATTCCTAATGTTCCCTCAGACTCAGCTGAGAGATTTCATACTGACTTTCCTAATAATCAAAAAGCTTCAGAGGCACAGAATCAATATTCCTAGGAATAAAAGTGGAAGCCTGGTGTGATGGCACATGCCTGTAAACCAAGCATCTTGGGAGTCTGGTCAATTTAGCAAGATCCTATCTTAAAAGGAAAAAAAAAATGACAAGCTGCAGAATACCTTCATACAAACATCTGCCTCATATGGTAGTTTTTGGCAGGGAAAAATTTATCCCAAGAAAGAAGGCAAGGTTAGAGCAACTGGTGCTTAAGTGGTCTATTCTCTTTGCTGGAGAATAAAGATGTTAAGTTAGGAAATTTGGCTAAAACTATTACAGTCACATTTTATTCTCAGATTACTTGGGTCAATTATATGCTATTGACAAGTTCATCAGCTTTCTCTTTCAATTAAAATTTATGATAGAAATAAAGGTAAGGAGAAACTGAGACTGACTCTGTTTTCCCCTCAACCTCCTACTGTTTTAGAATTCTTTGGTTCAAGATCTAAGAGGGTTAGGGATTCTGCCTCAAGACTTTCAACCAACTATTCTATACTTCCTCTCACAGAAGACTTGGCTAACTTACATTGCTTGGGGTTGTGGTGTTTGAAATCCTGGAACTGGCAGGCAGAAAGAGGAGGAATCTTTCTGTAAAATGCTCCAGAGCTCAGAGCATACCAATCAAAGAGTCTGTCAGCCAGGAGGCACCATAAGGAGGGCACTTTCCTTTAGACCCTTTCTCTCACTGTGGCAACTGGTATGAGCAGCCTGTGAGGACTAAAGTGCAATAAACACTCTATGTCCAAGGACCGATCATGTCCAAGGACCAATCATGACCCACGAGTGTTCTTTTCCCAACAACACTGCCACTTAGAAGGATATGCAGCCCTCACAGGAAGGAAATAAATCACCCTCTTCAGTCACTACTCTCACATTTCCTAAAAACTTCAAGCCAAGGCAGATTCCACTGCTTATGTTGTTTAGTCCCCTATGGCATCAGTAGGCTATCAGACCAATAATACACTTTACAAGGTAATAAGAGATGGGTCACTGTAGCATTATGGCTATATTGCACAATTCAAATAAGTCTAGAAAGCCACATACACAAAAAGCATCATAAAATTATTCACCAAGTTTCCTTCTAAAGTATTTAATACAAGGGATATGTGAAATTTCTGACTTATGTCTGCTAAATTAACTTAATGGATGTGGAAATAAGACTGGAAATTTACAAAAACGATTTATGGAATACTTTTACATCTAGTAAAAGGAGAAAACATTTTTAACACAAAGCACAATGTGCTTTTGCATTCCAAATATTGGAAAAACCAAGTCAGATCCCCTTATTTCTCATATACAACAGTTTGATTTTAAACTCAATTAAAATTCAGTAAGCAAACATCAAAGCACATTCAATGAAAAATGGTTCAAGCCACCTGGCAGCTACTAAATTCAAAGCTGTCCACAATGGTTTACCTGAATCAGGACAAGAACTCAAAGAAGCAGCTACACTGGAGACATCTGAGAATAAACAAAACAAAAAAACACCCTGAAATCACCTCAGTGGGGCTGATGAATGCAATGTAAAAATATTGATGTAGCAAACTCTGCTAGAAAATGAAATGGATAAAACTATGAGAAGGCTATAAAAAGTAAATGATCCGTATATTCAAGAACTTTCTCCAGAGACACTTCAATAATTTCTTCTTGCTCACCCATAGCTTCACGGCAATAGCTTTAAGGGAAGCTTTTTACTTATTCAAAATCTCTTCTGTTTACTCTGTATTTTTTCATTATAAAAGACATATTTGAGAGTGGCTATGAAATTAGACAGATGGACCAATAAGGTTTTCCTAAGGAAAATTTTTCCCACGTGAAGCTTTTCTGAATTCTCAAAACCATTTCAGAGCTGGGTGTGGTTATGCATGCCTGTAATCCCAGCAACTTGGGCGGCCGAGGCAGGAGGATCACAAGTTCAAAGCCAGCCTCAGTAACTTAGTGAGGCCCTAAGCAACCTAATGAGACCCTATCTCAAAAAAATAAAAAAGGCTGGGGGATGTAGCTTAGTGGTTAAGTGCCTCTGGGTTTAGCTTAGTGGTAGAATGCTTGCCTAGCATACTAGCATACATAAAGTCCTGGGTTCAAGCTCCAGTACCAGTACCACAAGGAAAAAAAAAAAAAAAAAAAGTATTCCAAAGGCTGAAACAGGAAACATTTTGATGTCAGGACACTTCCCACATTACCAAACTTACCATATAATCCTAGCATATTCATCATCTGGTGTAGGTGTAAATTAGCATAAATAATGTGTATTTTCTTCCAAGCTTGATGGGCCTGAAGCTTCCTGAGAAAGAACAAGGCTCTTGCCTGATCGTAAGTCATACCCTTGGACTTTTGTTCTCTTTCACTTGACTTGTTTTTGGCTCAGATGGGCTGAAATTTGACTTCATAGCAGGTAACACCAATGCAAGCCTAGAACCTGCACATGGGTACACCCTTTGCAGAGAGAAACAGCATTTTCAAGACTTTTGATATACCAGTGAATAATAGGGTTGCTGAAACTTTTAAGTAAAGAAGTTAATAGTCTCAACTCAGGTAATTCAAATCTATATTTACTGGCGGATCTATGTTTTATTGTCAGTTTGCTCAAGCATTAAAAAAAACAGGCATACTTTAGAGCAGATGGCCTGTAAATATTTCTCTCTTTTAGTTCTCTTTGAACCAGCGACCTGAGGATCTGAATATTATTAACCACATCTAGAAGTGTATGTATGCATATATGTATTTGTATGTGTGGCATACATCCAGGAGAGTGGGTTTCTAAAAAATATATTGTGCGAGGCACAGAAGTCCACTCCTTTAATCTCAGTAACTCAATAGGCTAAGGCAGGAGGATCACAAGTTCAAGGCCAGCCTAGGCAACTTAGTGAGATTGTCTTAAAAAAAAAAAAAAGGGCTGAGGATATATTTAGTGGTAAATGTCCCTGGATTCAATCCCCAGTCACATACAATAATAATAATAAAAATAAATTAAAAAGAAATATTCCTGCTGGATGCAGTGGTGTGAGCCCATAGGCCCAGCTCCTTGGGAGTATCATTTAAACCTAGGAGTTCACAATCGGTCTGGGTAACAAAGTGAGACCCCCATCTCAAAAAAACAAGAGGGAGAGAAAGGGAGGTGGTGGTGGGGAGACAGACAGAGAGGCAGGGAGGGAAGGAGGGAGGGAGAGAGAAAGAGAATAAATATTCCTTATAATTTGAAAAGAAGATAAGGAGAAGGAGGAATGGAAAAAAATAATCTGAACTTTTAAAAGGGCATAATAAAATAGGATTTAAAATATATTTAATGTGGTAAAATACATTTAATGTGGACCCTTTCATTTGATCATTTTCTACATCAATGGGATAAATAAATCAGACTTTTTCTTATATATGCTGGTAGAACTAGTACCTTCGGCATTTTAAAAAAAGGCTTTTAATAATAAGGATCATTCAAAAGATGATCTAATATCATAGTGGATTGCACATTAATGTCTTAAAAGATCCCTTACCCCAAATCACCCTAATAAAAAAATTACATAAGGTTTCTAACCTTGGGGTTCAGAAATCTTCTGAAATCTTCCCTCATCCTCTATGATTTTCTTTGCGGGGGGGGGGGGGGGGGAGACTTTTTTTGGACTTTGAATCATGGGTTCTGAACTCCTTCCCTCAGCTCTGGTGCCTGGACAGACATTAAACTCTACTTCCTCTCAGGGTGTTCTTTCAGCTGCTCCAATGCCTTCACTTGGCTACTTACCCTGTTAACACTGACGTTATATGGCCATTCTGATGAGCTATGATGGGGGAAAAAAGGAACTGAAAAGGCTAGTCTGCACAGATCCTCTAGCAGCATTCCTGATAAACAAAATAACCTCTCAGACACAAGTTAGGTGATCATGCCCAGATTCAGTGAACATATGATAATGTTAATCGTTAATGTCTGAGCTTGGTTGGTTGGGACTTTCAGGCTGTTTTGGGATCTGCCATCTATTCTTCACTAACTGCATTTCTCTAATAAGTTAGTGGAGTTTGACAGAAAAATTTGCAGGGGGAATACTGGGGATATCATGCAAATTATCATGTATCGTAAGATAAAACAGAAATGAAAAGGCAAAGTTTGTTTTCATCAAAATAGTTTTAGCTTGATTTCTTCTCATAACTTTTTTTTTATTTTTGTTAAGATTTCCCTTCAGACTGGCAAAGATTCAGGCAGGGTCCCCTAATGGTAAAATTTAGAATTAAAAAAATATTTATTGATGTTTCTTTTTTTTTTTTCTCAAAAATGTTTGATAACCCCAACTAATCATTCAAAATGCAAACTGTAAACACAAAAGAGTAGCAGTTGAGTGTGAGTAGACAGACTATGAACAGGTATGACAGACTGAGCAAAAGTGCAGGAAGGAGGAAGGGAGAAAGGAAGACAGATGCATAAGTGTGATACAGATAGTGACAATTTGAGTGAATAAGTAATCATGTTTGGACCACAGTGATTTCAATGTAGCCATTTAGGAAACCCCTGGGCCAAATACTAAAACACGGCAGGAATGGACAAGCTTTCTTTGTGAGCATGCTCAGCATGTTGGCATAGAAATAGGAAGCACAGAAGCTCTGTAGTCATCTTACAATGGATGGCTACCATTTCTAGGATGCAAATAAATTTTCTTTCTGGTCCCTGGATACATCATTTGTTGTTTTTCCATGCTTCCCTTGACCCTGAAGGATTGTAGTTACTGTTCCAAAATCCCCAAAGAAACCCCTTAACAAAATAAAGAAACCACAGTAGCAGTAACAATGGGTTTGCTGGAATGCCCCCTCCCTCTACATGCCTATGATTTTCTTCTGGGCATGTCCAACGGAAATGGTTAAGTTTTACCAATCCACTTAAAGCCAGCACAAATTTTAGTCCCATGGTCACAGAGCTAGAGTGGATGGGAGTAAGGGTGTGTATGCATATGTATGTGTGGCTCTGGGGATCTGAACACTGCCCTCACTTTGTAATCCTTGTCCAGAACATGGGTTGCTTCCTCTGGAGAGACTCCACGGTAACTCTAGAAGTATCAGTTAAATATTCAGTTCACCAAAGTTGACCACCTCCATTGTCATAGGATGATGCAGCATCTGCAGAAGCGCTGTCTGCTGCCCCCTACTGATGGGGGTGGAGTGACAGGTGCGAAGTAGGCATGGACTTTAATATTGGGTAAATGGGTCTGAAACAAGACAGAAACATTACTAAGATAGAGAACATTGCTTCCGAGAAAAACCACTGAGGGGCTGAATGGACATGAAAGCAGGGCAGAAGATTTGTCCCTTCTATGCTGTTCTAAATAATCAAGTCAACTCATAAATTCTTTTTTTGGTATCAGAAATTGAACCCAAGGGTACTTAACCACTGAGGCACATTCCCAGCCCATTTTGTTTTAAATATTGAGACAGAGTCTTGCTAAGTTGCTCAGGGCCTCACTAAATTGCCAAGGCTGCCTTTGAACTTGCAATCCTCCTGCCTCAGCCTCCCAAATTGCTGGGATTACAGGTGTGTACCACTATGCTCAGCTCAACTCATAACTTTGATACTTTTTTTTTTTTTAAATTGTCACCATTTTATTAGCAGGAGATAGGGGCCGACTGCTTTTGCCCTGTGGTTGGTCAGTAGTCATGGGGAGGCAGAGTGCCTGCTGTATGCCTCAGGCCTTCACTTCCATGCCTGCCTGCTTTCTAGCTTGGGCGTTTAAGTTCACATTTATTCTCAACTGGCAAATTCTGACGCCAAGGGTATTGTGGCAACTGCTCACTTAAGTTTCAGAATACCACTGATCACGGGCTGGGATTGTGGCTCAGTGGCTCACAGGCACGACCCAGGTTCGATTCTCAGCACCACATAAAAATAAAATAAAGATGTTGTGTACACTGAAAACTAAAAAATAAATATTAAAAAAATTCTCTCTAAGAATACCATTGTTCACACTCTTCACAGAATCAGACACCTTTCCACTGAGTTTGATAACTGTTTTTAACAAAACTGGAGATGGATCATGCCTGTAATTCCAGAGACTTGTCTCAGGGTTCAACACCTACTTAAAAAAAAAAAAAAAAAAAAAAAGGACTGAGGATACAGTTGAATGGCAAAACGCTGCTGGGTTCAATCTCCAGTACTTAAATAAATTAAAAACAAAAATCAGAAAAAGGGTTTGATGTTTGATGTAAAGAGGAAAAACAGGCTGAATTTATAAACCCTATTATTTATTTATTTATTTATTTATTTTTAGAGAGAATTTTTTTTTTTAATGTTTATTTTTTAGTTCTCGGCAGACACAACATCTTTGTTTGTATGTGGTGCTGAGGATTGAACCCGGGCCGCACGCATGCCAGGCGAGCGTGCTACCACTTGAGCCACATCCCCAGCTGCAAATCCTATTATTTAACCAAACATCTTATATTAGTTTTTTCCTTTCCTTTAGAACAAAAATCTGGTATGTGCTTCTTCTTCTTCTTTTTTTTTTTTTTGACTCTGGGGATGTGATTAAGCTCGGGACATTACTGGACAAACTGCTGGGAGAAGACCTACTTTATCTCTTCAGTGGGTATTGTTCTACTAAATTTCCATCTGGAGCCACAGGTAAAAACTATCTACCCTTACATTTTCTCTCCATTTTTTTTTCCTCCTTACTAAATGTCCAAATAAATATAAAAATCAGGAGAATCTAAATTTGGAAAAATAAAAATAAAAGAAAATGAAGGAAAATAAAAGAAAGGGCGATGAGAACACCAGAGCTGGAGAGCCATTTTTACCCTGAGTCTCTTGATTCCAGCCCGTGTGATTTGCTGGCAGTCATATAGTTCTATCCGCTCAAGGCTGTGACAGCTCTTCAAGTGCTCCAAGGATGCATCTGTGATTAGTGGGCAGTTGTCCAGCTCAATAACCTCCAGCTGGTCATGGGCGCAGGCCCCATTTCCTAGGTGACGAATTCCATCGTCTGTGATCAGTTCACAGTGAGATAGACTCTGTGGCCAAATAGAACAAAGAAGGATGCTGAAATATTTTCTGGAAGTCGGTTAGCCAGAAACTTGTGTACAATCAGATAGAAGACCTTTTTGGTTTGATTTTGATGATTATGGAACTATCACTAGATCCATGTGTGATAAAATAAAGAATGCAAAATAGAGTTGCATGGGTTCTGCTTTTGGCAACCAAGGACTCATATTTTTGTGTGTGATTCTAAACATATTTAATAAATTCACATAATGACCATGAACTATTTCATAAACAGTTACATAACTTTAAAAATTACCCTCTACCCAAATCAACACTTTTCTTCTCTAGGGGGATAAGCAGATATCAAACTTTTCATATACAAAAATTTCCTGAAATAAAAAAATTGAATATCAAGTGCAGGGGTATAACCCAACAATTAATTAGCTGAAGACAATTTTTACAGCTGTTAGGTATGACCATCTCACATGTAACTCTTCATCAATTTTCCTTAGGTTTCTGAATCTGAGAGACTTGGAATCCTTGGCCCAATTTTGGATATTACCTTTCGACCAAATACACCACAATGAGCCTGGATACGATCAACCAAAATCCTTTCCTCAAAGTAGTACCAAGGAGAACTTCCCCTGTAAAGCCTGATTGGTCCCCATTTTACTTTTTAGGTCTTTCCTAGATCTTTTGGAAGTTGGCAATTTTGAGAAGCATACTCCCATACCAAAAACTGGTAGCCAGACAGTTAAGAGGAAAACAAGAGCTGGATCTTATTTAACTAGAACTACAGTACTTTTTTGTTGTTGTTGTTGTTGTTGTTGTTGTTGGGGTAGGGAGTACCAGGGATTGAACTCAGGGGCACTCAACTACTGAGCCACACACCCCCAGCCCTTTTTTGTATTTTATTCAGAGACAGGGTCTCACTGAGTTGCTTACTGCCTTGATTTTGCTGAGGCTGGATATGACACCTCAGTCTCCCAAGCTGCTGGGATTACAGGCATGAGCCACCACGCCTGGCAGTACTGTTTTGATTAAGCCAAACAAACATATACAACCTTGAAAGTCAAACTCACCAATACTTGCAGTCGAGGACAGTGTATAGAAAGTTGGATTAATGTGCTATCTGTTATCTGAAAGAAACACATGTTTATTTTAGGCATAATTCTAAATAAAACTACAGGTTATACTTCATTCTTACTGTATTTCTATCTAGACATCATCAAATAACAGAATCTTTAGGTTTAAGTCTCATAGACTAACTGAGTCTATTATTTTTTAAAAAAAATACTTGCGAGCGCTCTACCAATGAGCCACAACCCTAGCCCTATCTGAGTCTATTCTGTAAGAACTCCCTAGGCTAGGCTTGAACACATTTAGGCTTCTCTAAAAGCCTTCAACTTTTTTTTTTTTTTTTTTGGTGGTGGTGGTGGTGGTGATGGTACTAGGGATTGAATCTAAGGCCTGTGCATGTTAAGCAAACATCCCAGTATTGAGCTACTATTATCTGAAAGAAACACATGTTTATTTTAGGCAGAATTCTAAATAAAACTATAGGTTATACTTCGTTCTTACTGTATTTCTAGTCTTTTGAAAATTTTATTTTGAGAAAGGATCTTGCTATGTTGTCCAGGCTGACCTTGAATTTGCAATCCCGGGTGTTTCCTGAGTAGCCTGTATTATAGGGGTGTTCCACTGCATCTGGCTCTAGTCTTCATCTTTGGATATTTTTGCTCAAAATTCTGTTTTGTTTTTGAAATGAAATCAAAATGTTGTCCCCTTATTACTTCTATCCACTTCTTGGAACCATCAAAGAAAATAATCAGAAGAAAGTGCTGAACTGGGTGCAGTGGCGCAAGCCTATAATCCCAGCAATTCAGGAGGAGGCTGAGGCAAGACGATTCCAAGTTCAAAGACCGCCTCAGAAACTTAGTGAGGCCTGAGACCTTGTCTCAAATAATAAAATGGCTGGGGATGTGATCAGTGGTAAGGTGCCTCTAGGTTCCATCATCAATACAAAATAAATAAACAAATAACAAAGTACTCCATGAAAAAGAAAAAAATTGAAATCAAAGCATCCTCAAATTTTTGGATAGTTGGCCTATTTTTATTATTAATTTATTTATTTTTGTAGAATCAGGGAATTAACCCAGGGGTGCTCTACCACTTAGCTTTATCCCTGGTTCTTTTTTATTTTTAATTTTGAGACAGGATCTTGCTAAGTTGCTGAGGCTGGTCTTGAACTTTGTAGATTCCTGCCACAGTCTTCCAAGACACTGGGATCACAGGTGAGACCCACCTGACCTGCTTGATATTTGGCCTCATTTTAATAAGGCACACTATAACTCAGAATTGATAACATGGATGTTAGTTATGTTATCAAGGGAGGCAGATAGGCACTGCTAGGATCAGGGTAAACTATGTATATTCAGGGAGGAAGAATGGCTTTTTTTAGTTATCACAGGAATGAAAGCAAATCAGTGCTTCTTTTCAAATTCATCTTCAATTCTTTTAAGAAATTGTGGATGGAGCGGGTCCATTTAGAAGGACTATCTCTGGAAAGGACATAGAAGACATTCAGGTGTGTATAAGAGATAAACAGAGGCTGGATGCTGTGGTGCATGTCTGTAATCTCAGCAATTTGGAAAGCTGAGGCAGAAGGATCACCAATTTGAGGCCAGTCTCAGCAATTTAGTGAGACCCAGTCTCCAAAAACAAAACAAAACAAACAAATAAACAAAGGGCTGGGGAATGTTGTTCTGTAATTAAAAAAGTATTTTTCTTTCTTTATTTTATTTTTGGGGATACTGAGGATTGAACCCAGGGGCACTTTTACCATTGAACTACATTCCGATCTTTTTTTTTTTTTTTTAAATTGTTGCTGAGGCTGGGCTGCCCTTGAACTTGGAATTGTCATGCCTCATATTCCTGAATCAGTGGGATTACAGGTGTACGTTGCTGCATCCAGCTTTATTTATTTATTTTTAAATGTGGTTTGGCTATGTTTTCCAGGCTGACACAAACTCTTAGGCTCAAGAGATCCTTCTGCCCCTTGAGTAGCTGGAACTACCGTAGTGCACCACCACACCTGGCAACAGAAAATACCTTAACAGCTTTATGGCCTGAAAGGCGTCCTTTCTAATGGTGACATGATTGATGGAATGTATTTTCATAGTTCTTTAACACCTATGCCATAAGCACTTCTGCCTAGTGTGCCTAGAAGACACATCAATAAATGAAGAATCAGTAGGGCTGCCAGGTATTTCAGTGTCCTATATTAGGGTAGGGAATGGACATTCTGATGTGCATGTATTATGTAATTAGTTTCTATCACACTGTATTTATGAATATAAATCCACAATCTTACCTGAACACATTCTTCCAGGTCCATCTTTTCAAGCTCATGGCAATTCTACAAAGTATAAAACCAAACAATACAATACAAGCATTTTAAACAAGGGAAAACTTTAAGGCCAGAAAAACTGAAAGTTTATATTAAATATACTGATGAAATCTTAGTTTTTCAGAATTGGTATCATTCTAATGTCACTTTCTATTTTATTTCATTAATTACACATTTTATGCTTTGATCATAGTGAAATATCTCACTTATCCCACATTTAAATATTTATTATCTTAAACTTTCAAGGGAATAAATTTACCGAACAGTAACACTGGGCCAATATAGAGATATTTTCAATCATAAATAATTTAATAAATACTGTTTCTTGGGAAGAGAGGAAGCAAGCTTAACTCTGGTTAAGTGTCCTGGCTTTCACCCAACTCCATTGATCTACCTGAAAGCAAATGACCTCCCCCTTGTTCTATAACATTGGTCAAAGTCAGTATAATTTTAAATGATATTATTATATACTGATTTATAAACCATTCCAAGTCAAATCTTCAGAATACAGAAAATAATTAAAGCTTCTCCATTTAAAAAACAGGCTTCCAACACTGCTTTCACCTACTAGTCACATATCAAATAACAAGTTTCTTTCAGCTGCTTAATTTATCATCTTATGAAACTGTGGAGAACTTTAGTTTCATGGAGGAGTGTCATGCTCCCCAGTGTATGTCTGAATTTCCAGAACAGTTTGTTTTCTTACTGTTATCAACAGGTCTGTAGCTGTAGCATGAGAATGCTCAGGAAGACTAGCTAAAGAAGAAGGCCCCCTTCTCACACACCTAATTCTGCCATGCTACATTTCCCTTGCTGCTTGTTCTTCTGAAATAAAAATACCCAACAAAACATAAGAAAATAAACCTATGAAACCTGGAGAAAACACTTACTCTGGCTAGAGTGGTAAAGCCCACATCTGTTAATTGAGAACATCTTGCCACTTCTAATATTCTGTTAAAAAAAAAAAAAAACACCAAAAAAGTGGAAGTCAAGCTATTGGTCCCTAAAAATTGGTTTTATTAAAACAAAATTTAAGAAAACAATTTACTATTCTCTAAGGATTTCATAATATAGAGAGACATTAATAGCTAAGCAAGTCTATATAAAGATCTTGCTATTTATTGTTGTGGAGTCATCATAAAGTGGTCCTATAAATACCACATTTCAGGGTGATGCAATCAAAGAACACAGAGGAATAAAATTGAAGCTTGTAGTTATGCCAAAATGCATTAAAAGCCTTCTTGATGGCATACTGCTTACCCCCAGAGGGCAGCCTGCTCCTAGAAAACAAAGGAAATGGCGATAAATATTCTATATTATTTAATCTGTTACTGAAGTAAGATTTTCTTTCCGTTTTACATGTGGGTTCACTCAGATTTCAATACGTTTTAAAAAATGTAATGAAGGGACTGTTTAATTACAGGTCTGTCCCAAATATGAAAATCCATACTTAGAAAGCTTTCTGCTTCCTCCCATAGGCTCCCAAGGGAACCCAGTGAAAAGGGAAGCTGGGTGGCAGCTACTCTCCTATTTAGCAACTGTTACACACCAACCTAAACACCAATTAAAGGCTTGGGAATCAAAAGTAGAAATGAATGCTGTATCCAATGAGAGAGCAACTAACTGAAACACATTTTGTGATGGTCACATTTGACAGCCTTTCCAGGCTAATGATATAATGAGGTTATATTAGAGGGAGGATGGAGCTGAATACCCCTTGCTTTAATACAGGAAAGGATAGTGTTTAATATTTTAGAGATAGGTCTTCCCTATCTGCTAAGAAGTACTCTGTTTTAGACTTCTGATATTATTGATTTTGACCAAAACAAATCTATCATCTATGAAGGAATTTTGATACTGAAAGCAAAATGTTCACCAGATAAAAAAGTTTTTTAAAAATTTCATTGCTTTTCAATGATTATTATGTGTAAGAAAAGTAGTTTCATGGGCTCTGGAGGCAGACTGCCTGGCTTTGAATCCTTGCTCCTACACTTACTGGCTGTGACACCCTAAGCAGGTACTTAACTTTTGGGGGCTTGGTTTTCTCATTTACAATGTGATGATAACAATACTGATTATATGATGTTATGAAGATTAAATGAATTAACATTTGTAAAGTACCTAAAACAATGCTTAACTTCTAAGTATTATATAGGTAATATTTAAAACAAAACCAAAACCAAAAAGGTATATGGGGATCATCTCCATTCATTACAAGATTCTCATGTGCTCTTTACAAAATCAATAAGGATTTTATACTATCTTACATACTAATACAGAATTCTTAGTAGATAACCAGCCAATCCCATATATGAGCAAAGAGAAGGAGCCACAGGAAAAATAAGGCTGTTCTAAAAGACTGTCAACACAAAAAGTTCCTCTTGTAAAGCTGTTTCTTCTTTTTGAATACCGTCTGCTATGTACCTGGCATCATAACTACAATATAAATGACCCGAGAGTGAGCCTTTAAAATTATCTTTGAGAAAAAATTATATAAAGCATTAAAGAAAATATCCTTATTTCATTAAAAACATTTTTTAGATGTTGACGAACCTTTATTTTTTATTCATTTATTTACATGTGGTCCTGAGAGTTGAACCCAGTGTCTTACACATGATAGGCAAGCACTCTACCATTGAGCCACAACCCAGCACCTTATTTCATTTACTTACTTACTTACTTATTTATTTTTATGTGGTGCTGAGGATTGAACCCAGGGCCTCTCATGTGCTAGGTGAGTGTGCTACCACTGAGCCACAATCCCAGCCCCCTTATTTCATTCTTAAGTAATGAAATAAATGCTTTTTTTCTTTTCTTTTCTAGTATGAATAGCAAGTAGAATTTTGGAACCGTTGTTTCTTGGTTCATGTCAATTACACATAATGAAGTACAAAGCAAGTAGGTGGGCATCAAAAAGAACAATGATTTGTAGTGTCTATCTTAAAATTTCCAAGTTCCAAAGAATAAATGAGTGAAGTAGACTTTTGTTCTTTTTCCTTGATTTTTTTGCACTAGAGAAGAAATGTTTACCTAAGTCGAGGGCAGTTCTGACCTAGAGCATTCAGGATGGCATCTGTGATGTTGGAGCAGCCAGAGGCACAGAGGGACTGTAACTTATGGCACCCTCTGCAAATAGTAATGAGACCTTCATCTGTGATTTGCTAAAAAAAAAAAGGGGGAAAAAAAAAACCACAGGTATTAGTAATTTAGCAGACGAAAAATAAGGAAAAAATAACATCTCCGTGAAAACAACACTAAAAAGAAATCTAGGCAGGTTTGATATTAATCAGATAGTAAACCTAAAAGAAAACGAACACACTTTGTTTCTTCTTTCTAGTTCCTTTTGATTTAGTTGCAAGAGAATCTGGGTTTGCTTTTGGTATAAAGGCAAGAAGCTATAATGGGATTCTTTTAACAATAAGAATGGAAATAAGCATGGGGTAAATTCAATTAAATGATTTTAAAATCTAGAAAACAGACAAGAACTGCAGTATTTGAATAGTATAAACATATTTATTTACAAGTTCAAACTGAAACTGGTTGGTGGAAAGAATAAAACTGTGGCTTGGTATAGTGGCACAGGCTTGTAATATCAATGACACAGGAGGCAGCTAAGGTAGGAGATTGCAAATTTGAGGTCAGTTTTAGTAACTTAGGGAGATCCTGTCTCAAAATGAAAAAAAAGCTGGGCACGATGGGTCGGGAGACTGAGACAGGAGGATTGTAAGTTCAAAGCCAGCCTCAGCAATGGCGAGGCTTTTAGCAACTCAGTGAACCCTGTCTTTAAATAAAATACAAAAATAGGGCTGGGGATATGGCTCAGTGGTTGAGTGCCCCTGAGTTCAATCACCAGTTCCAAAAAGATAAAAAATAATAATGAAATAATAATGATAATAATAATAATAATGAAATGCCTGGAAAAAAAAATAAAACCTAAAAAATGCTGGGGATATAGCTCAGTTGAAAAATGCCCCATGGGGCTGGGGATGTGGCTCAAGCGGTAGCACGCTCGCCTGGCATACGTGCAGCCCGGGTTCGATCCTCAGCACCACATACAAACAAAGATGTTGTGTCCGCCGAAAACTAAAAAATAAACATTAAAATATTCTCTCTCTCTCTCTTTTAAAAAAAAGGAAAGAAAGAAAGAAAGAAAAATGCCCCTAGGTTCAATCCCCAGTACCCAAAACAAACAAGCAAAAACAAAACACCCGTGGATAGTTGCTATCTCAAAACAGCATCCATTTTGCTGTTTGAATATTAAAATATGAAGAACATCCTAATTAATGGCGACAAATAGTTGTTTAAATCAGATATAATCTTACATTATTTAAAAATTATTTTATCTCAAATTACTTAAAATGAAAAAAAAATACACATTTAAGGATATCATAATAAAAAAGTTACATATAAACATCTAACATAATAGAGTTTATCAGCACTTCAATTTGTCTGGCTAGATTCACTAACTGTATAGGCCTAAAAGTAAAGCTCCATGGCCATCACTATTTAATCAAGCAATGTTGTTAAGTAGCAAGGACAATAGCAACAAGTAACAAAAATAAAAACTCAACTTTTAATAGCCATTGTTTAAATAAGCATCTTCTTAATATCATGCAAACAAAAAAAAAATACAGATAAAAAATCTGGATGTTGCTAGGCCTGGTGGCACATGCCTTTAATTTCAGAGACTCAGAAGCTAGAGGCAAGAGGATTCCAAGTTCAAGGCCAGCTTAGGCAATTTTGTGAGATACTGTCTCAAAATAAAAATATAAAAATTCAAGCAACTGGGGAGACTGGGGCAGGAGGATTGAAAATTTAAGGCCAGCTTGGGCAAGTTTGCATGTCCAACTTAATGAGATCCTGTCTCAAAAAAAGGTTGGGGATATAGCTCAGTGGTAAAGCATCCCTGGATTCAATCTCCAGTAGAAAGGAAAAAAAAAAAAAAAGATGCCCAGGCAAATACATGATTTGTTATCAGTATAAAATAATGAGGTCCTGGGGCTGGGGTTGTGGCTCAGTGGCAGAGTGCTTGCTTTGCACGTGTGCGCATTGGGTTCAATCCTCAGCACCACATAAAAATAAAGATTTTTAAAAAATAATGAAGTCTACATATGGGTGAAAGTACTCAAAAAAGCACTACACAAATGATATGCTGCATCATTATTACTAGATAAACAAGAATCAAACATGTAGATTCAGCAGGACAATGAAATTTGTGCCACACAATATTATAGAAAAAGTATTGGGGGCTGGGGATGTGGCTCAAGTGGTGGCGCGCTCGCCTGGCATCCGTGTGGCCCGGGTTCGATCCTCAGCACCACATACAAGCAAGGATGTTGTATCCACCGAAAACTAGAGAGATAGATATTAAAAAAATTCTCTCTCTCTCTCTCTCTTAAAAAAAAAAAAAAAGAAAAAGTATTGTAGGATTGTGCTGCCTTTTCCTTCTTATGTTTTATAGTCTAACTGGATGCAATGGTATATGCCCATAGACTCAGCCAAACAAGTCTGATTGAGGTAGGAGCATTGATTGTCTGAGCCAAAGTGAGGCCATCTCTTAAAAGAAAAAAGCTTATAGGACAGTACTGTGGAAAATCACATTGCCTGTACTTCAATTAAATTTAAAAAAAATTTTTTTTTAGTACTGAGGATTGAACTCAGGGGCACTCAACCACTGAGCCACATCCCCAGCCCTATTTTGTATTTTATTTAGAGACAGGGTCTCACTGAGTTGCTTAGTGCCTTGCTGTTGCCAAGGATAGCTTTGACCTTGCCATCCTACTGCCTCAGCCTCCCAAGCTGCTGCGATTACAGGCTTGTGCCACTGCGCCTGGCTTAATTAAAAATTTAAAAATTGTAAAATTTGTGGGGCTGCGGCTGTAGCTCAGCAGCAGACTGCATGCCTAACACTCATGTGTGAGGCAGGGGTTCAATCCTCTGCACCACATAAAAATGAACAAACAAGGCTGGGGTCAGAGGTAGAGGACTTGCCTAGTATGTGTGAGGCACTGGGTTTGATTCTCAGCACCACATATAAATAAATGAATAAAATAAAGGTCCATCAACTTCTAAGAAAAAAAAGAACAAATAAAATAAATGTATGCTATCCATCTACAACCTCAAAAATAAAAAAAATTTAAAATATTATTGGACACTTAAAAAAATGGTAAGATTTGCCAGGTGTGGTGGCACTGTAATCTCAGTGACTTGGGAAGCTGAAGCAGGAGGATCACAAATTCAAAGCTAAGCCCTAAGCACTTTAGTGAGACCCTGTCTCAAAATTTAAAAATAGTGGTTACGAGTTGGGGCAGTTTCGTACGCCTGTAATCCCAGCAACTTGGGAGGCTGAGACAGGAGGATCTAAGTTCAAAGCCAGCCTCAGCAATGGCGAGGAACTAAGCAACTCAGTGAGACCCTATCTCTAATAAAATACAAAATAAGGCTGGGGATGTGGCTCAGTGGCTGAGTTCAATCCCTGGTACCAAAAAAAAAAAAAAAAAAAGATTAAGCACCCCTGGGTTCAATCACCAGTAATAAATTAATAGTAAAATTTATCCAACTATTATTACTACTACTACTATTACTAGGTATTGAACCAAGGGGTGCTTAACCACTAAGCCATATCTCCACCCTCTTTTGAGCCTGGCTTTGAACTTGTGATCCTCCTGCCTGAGACTCCCCAGTCACTGTGCTTGGCCCAACTTTTGTTTCCAAATATGCCAAGAAAGGTTAAAAAAATCAAAGATTGTACTTTAGTCATGTTTTGGTCACAACAGACAGTTTTCTTCTAGAACTCTAAAATGACAGTACCATGTTTATAACTGTTGTGCATAGTCTTTCAGGGTAAACATTTTAGCTTTATAAATGAACTTAGGCAAATTTTGGAGGTCAGCAACTATGATTATCAGAATGACCCACACACACTATAAATGGTCAAAATTAAGCTTCTGAAGTTGGCTTCAAACTTGCCACTCTCCTGCCTCAGCTTCCCAAGTCACCATTCCAGGAAGATGGTCAGAATTAAAAGAAGGAAAGCTGGTGTGGTTGTGCATGCCTCTAGTCTGAGCATTTGGGAGGATGAGGTGGGAAGATCACTTGGGCTCAGGAGTTCAAGACTGGCTTGGACAACACAGTAAGACCCCACTCAAAACAAAACAAGGCAGGGGTATCATTCTTTTAATTTGATTTTCAGGAGCTAACTAGATCATCATCAGTACCATTCCTCAAAGACGGAAGAGTGGGTAACTTAAACTGCATAAAAAGTAGTCTTTTACACATCACATAAATAAAACAACCACTATGCTTTCCAGTTCCAGGTGGAGGAGAGGATATAACAAGCAGAAGCACATACTAGGAAAGCCCTTATCAACTTCTTTCTTTGCTATGAGGGGCTTCTATTCCAAGGTAACATACATGTGTAATTTTTTAGGCAAGAGATATTATTGTCAATATTCTAGGTCCCTGAATAATTTCAGCAATTATTTGAGTAAAATTTAGGCATTTTGGGGTAGACACAAAAAGGCTGATAGTCTGAACAAGCCAAAGTGCTAAATATAGACATTACCTGAAAATTATTTAAAGGGTACATACTGATTGCCAACTTTTATTTTTTATTTTTTCCTGGTACTAGATATTGAATATGGGGGCACTTATCACTTAGGTACATCTCCAGCCCTTTTTATTTTAAGACAGGGTCTCACTATATTGTCCAGGCTGACTCAAACTTGCAATACTCTTGCTTCAGCCTCCTGAGTAGCTGGAATTACAGGTCTGTGCCACTGCATCCAGCTTGCTTGTCAGTTTTAGGTTAGTGTTTTCTCATACTTGTAACCCATTAATACATAATAATTGGTTATAAAGTGCTACTGCAATTTTAAATACTGAAGTTTATTTTTAAGAATAAATAATTTGGGGGCTGCAATTGTAGCTCAGTGACAGAACACTTGCCTAGCATGTGTGAGGCACTGGGTTCAATCCTCAGCACCACATAAAAATAAGTAAATAAAATAAAGGTATTGGGCTGGGGATGTGGCTCAAGCGGTAGCACACTTGCCTGGCATGTGTGCGACCCAGGTTCGATCCTCAGCACCACATACAAACAAAGACGTTGTGTCTGCCGAAAACTAAACAATAAATATTAAAAAAATTCTTTAAAAAAATAAAATAAAGGTATTGTGTCCATTTACAACTAAAAAATACAAATAAATAAAAATATATATTTTTAAAAGAATACATAGTTTTTCTTAAATAGATAAGAGTCCTCTTTGTGTTTACTGTATCCCTTAAGTGGTAATGGAAAAGTCACTGGTCTTGATGAAACTCTTTTTTTTTTTAAAGAAAGAGTGAGAGAGAGGAGAGAGAGGGAGAGAGAATTTTAATATTTATTTTTTAGTATTTGGCGGACACAACATCTTTGTCCGTATGTGGTGCTGAGGATTGAACCCGGGCCGCACGCATACCAGGCGAGCGCGCTACCGCTTGAGCCACATCCCCAGCCCCACTGATGAAATTCTTAACAACAGTACTGAAAGGAATTATTAACACTGAAGCATTGTAGGAATGGATGCTTACTAAGCAAGTCTGTAAGTTCAAAGTCACCAGTTCAGGGCAGTGTGCACCTATGTACTTGAGAGCTTCATCTTCCAGCTAAAAAGATTAAAAAATATGAAAAAATTATTATTACAATGTTTCAAAGGAGAAAGACTTAAGAATGTATACATTCATCAAATCATTCTCAGTATAGCCACCCAAGTTCCAAAAGAACAATCAACCAGAAATAAAAAATTATGTTCACATAACAAAGTAATTCCTACTATTAGCAGGGTTATCACTATTTTAAAAAATCAGTTCCTACCACATAAAATTCATGTTATTATCATCAAACCAAGGAAAAGATGACATAAACATTGCTTAGTATTTATGGATTTTACTTCTGATAAGTTAAATGTACTTCATAGTACTTTGCAGAGGGATTATTAAGCTAAAATGATTTTCACACTTCAATACCACCTATGAAGATTTTTTAAAACAAATTTTGGGGACAGAGAGCCAAGAAAGGAATCCATCATGTTTATCTGTTCCTGGAAGATCAGTGGCATGCTTACAGTGCTGAGAACAGATGGTAAGTAATTGATCATAATGATGCATTCCAATCAATATTTTTCAGGATTCCATAAATAACTAGAAGCTCAAGCTTGTTGTTTTAAGGCAGTCATACATCCAAAGCTCAATTTCGAACAACAAAATTCCTCCTATCATGGTAAGAGAAGGAGGGAATTTTTAATGGAATCCAAAGTATGGATTTCATACCATTAATAAAATAAGATAGAGACTAGCCCTACTTTATCAATCATATTTAAATCCACTTTTCTTTTCTTTCCCTTTTGAAATAAGGTCTCAAACTCTATTTTCCTGCCTCAGCCTCCCAAGCAGCTGGGATTACAGGCATGTGCCACCAAACCTGGCTTAAATTCACTCCTGATCATTAGGTGCTATTTGGTCAATTCCTTTCCTCACTCTGAAAAAATATGATTGTTTTTAAAAAGTTTTTTTTTTTTTTTGGGGGGGGGTGATATTGGGCAAAAATCCCTGGGGCACTGTACCTACTGAGTTATATCACCTTATCACCTGCCTTTTTCATTTTTCTTTTGAGACAGGGTCTCACTAAATTGCCTAGGGTGGCCTCAAATTTTCAGCTTCCCCTATCTCAGCCTCCCAAGTAGCTGGGATTACAGCTGAGTGCCACTGTGCCTGGCAAGGCTGTACTTTTTCTTTTTTCCTTTTGGTGGTACTGGGAATTGAACCCAGAGCCTTATGCATGCGAGGCAAGCAAGCTGCCACTGAACTACATTCACAGTCCCAAGACTAGAAAATCTTTAATGACAAAATATGTTGGATTTGTGATGTGACTGGGAGGATAAGTGTCAATACTATAAAACACAGGTTACTGCATACTTGGCATATTTAAAAACAACTCCTGATGATTAAACAAGAGAAAATTTCCAGGACTGTCTTATTTGCCTATCCAGTTTGAAGTATTGGCAGTAAAGAAACTTTCTTTTTGGTACAGGTTAAGCTGCATGAAACCCTTCTTGTCTATGGCATACCTTCCTTCAGTGTTACTTTGCCGCCCCACTCTGTCCTTCTCGAAATTTATCTTTGGTCAGATGTTAAATCCTCTCATTCTAAGGAAAACACTTTATCCTTGATAAGCAAATATCTTTGGGTCAAAAATACACAAAACTGGGGCTGGGGTTGTGGCTCAGTGTTAGAGCGCTTGCCTGGCATGTGTGAGGCACTGGGATCAATTCTTAGCACCACATAAAAATAAGTAAATAAAATAAAGGTCCATCGACAACTAAAAATATATGTATATATTACAAAAAAAGACATACAACACAACTCACATTTCCCTCCAGACAAACATCTTGGTGATGACTACAAAAAGCTCATGGTTCCTCTGATTTTCATAAGCATTACATGGAGTATTACCTGTGTGCAGCCTTTTAAGAATAAGGCCTTGAGACCCCCACAGCCTCTTACTAGTGCTTGAATGCCATCCTTGGTTACTTGATCACACCAGGAAATGTTCAACTGCTCCAACAGTGGACACCCCTCACTTAGGATAAAACAAAATGAGACAAGTGTATCACTACATCCAATTTCAAAGATACTGGTCTCATTTTTGCAATGTTCATGTGGGACTTTACCACCAGCAGGGCCATCTCAAGTCCAGCTTAAACAACTACAAAGCACAGTATAGTTTTTCAACTATAGACAGGATATGGAAATTAACTTGTTCAAATTTATAGAGTAATTAAAAGTTCAGATTCAAACCCAGATTCTCCATCAAGTATTAATGAGAACTTTTAAAGTTTTAGTTAAAAATAATTACAAAGGCTCTGTATATTTCCTTATTTGGGACATTTCTAGAATATTGTTTCTGCAGACTAAAGTTAGGGTATACTGTACTGAATTTCTGTGATTAAAATATTAGTTTCCTCTCGATCTCTTCCACTTGTATCAGTTTAGTTTCATATTTGGAACATGAAAAAATTGAAAATATTCTTCAGAAACACTGAACACCACCTAACTTTTACAGAAGTTTGTCTCCTTCCAGACCCCTCACTCCCCCACCGCTCCCATGCTAGGGATTGAACTCAGGGCTTCACACAAGTTACATAAGTATTCTACCATTGAGTCGTGTATCTCTAGCCCATTATCTTTTAAATACTCCTGCCTACCAAAAAGATCCAGAAAATAAAGACAGGAGATCCAGGTTTGAGTTCATTTTCAACATTAATAATTTGACCCCATACAAGTCACTTTAGGAAGCCTATTTATCTAAACCTCTTGGTCCAAGATAAGCCACAGCTTTTTCTATGTTCTTCCAAAATTGAGGTACTCACTCCTATCATAAACTTACTACACAGTAATATGATACATGTTTAGTGCTCAGTCTTTTCTCCGATTTGACTGAGCAACAACAATAAAACTAAATAAAATAAAATAAAATAAATAAAATAAAAACTAAATAAGTTTCCTCTCATGGAAGCATTAACAGTCCCTGGCATTTGACAACTTTATGTTTTTGTTTTTTTTTCCTTAAAACTGTAGATGTCTATTCTATATACTTCATAAGGCTTTCAAGAAAATGATATCATTTACATGAAAACATTTTAGAAATATTGTCACATTCATTACCCTACCTGGTAAATAGTCTTGAATATGTTTGCTGCTCAATATTCACAAAGAAAGTCTAAAAGGAGTCACATTTTTATTTTTGCAGTACTAGAAATTGAACTCAGGGACACTCTACCAGTGAGCTATACCCCTGGTCCTCTTAATTTTTCTATTTTGAGACAGGTCTCACTAAGTTGCTAAGCCTGTCCTCCATCTTGCAATCCTCCTGCCTTAGCTTCCTAAGTAGCTGGGATTATAGGTATGTGCTATAGCACCTGGGACTAGCTTATCTTATTTTGAAGACAGGGTCTTACAAAGTTGCCCAGTCTGACTTTGAACTTGCTATGCTCCTGCCTCAGCCTTCTAAGTAGGTGTGACTATAGGTGTACACCACCATGCTTGCCTTGAAGTTATTTTTATAACATAGAAACTGTTGACTATCAGCAGCACAACTTTTTATAGTTCTGCTTAATATAATCTTGGTGGATCCTAATAATAATGCTATGAGATAATGAGGAAAAGCTCAGAAGGACTGTGTTCAAACAAAGTACCTGGAAAATAATCCTATCTCTAGAACCATATTTTAATCATTAAGCTAAAATAACAGGCCATTTTCTTTTCTTTTTTTGAAAGTAAGTCTTTATAAAAATCTAATAATTCATGTATAAACTATACTGTGCTCCTCTATTTAGAAATCCTAGTTATCCCTAGTCATTTCACTTGAATAGCTCCTGTAATTATAATTTGGGAAAAGTGGTAAAATAAAAGGCCTATTTAGAACTATAGTATATATGACTAAAACATAGTTACCTTCAATTCAAAATTCATTTCAGTTATTTTAAAGAAATTATTATTAATGGACATGCTTATTTATAAGAAATTTACCTCAGAGCTTTGAGAGACATGTTTGTTATTGATGTACAGGAAGCCAAGTCAAGATGCCTGAGTTTGGAACAGAACTTGCTAAGGCTAGTACATGTACTGAAAATGGAGAGAGGAGAAAATAATGAATAAATAAGAACACATCTTTACTATATCATACATGTTTCTCAGTAAATATGTGTGTGTATACACATGCACGTGTGTGTATGATATATAAATTATATCAGAACTGTAAAATTTGCATACCTTCCAAAAAGCAGCTATAAATTTTGGGAGCTTTCCATGGAAGAGGCAGATACTATTCACAAAGAATGGCAATACTATATACGAGAATTTGTATCAGAGGAAGATGGTGCTTCATTTACATTTGGAAATATTAATAGCTATTAATAGCTACAACAGCAAACTACTTATGTGAATTGTAAGTGATCTATGTGTACTCTTCAGATCCAGGAACACCAGGAATGCTAATAAGTTTTTGCTATATATGGTAAAATATGAGGACCAAATCTTTGCTTCTGCTTTTTAACAGACTTAAAACATTTACTTAAACACCTTAAACTATCTACTTGAGATAACCTTTTACATGGCAGTAAGGAAAGAAGTGGATTTTGCAAGGTATACATAGATGAATTATATTGGGCTGAAAGAAGTTATGTAACACTGCTACTTATTACCTTTTGTGAAATATGATGATGTTTAGCAGTGCTAGATTAAATCCGGGGCCTCATTCCCGCTTGGCAGCCCTCTAACACTAAGCTACATCCCCAGGTCTTTTTAACATTAAAAGTTATTTTTAATTATTTTTATTTTATTATTCTCCCTCCTTTTTTAAAAAAATATTTTTTTAGATGCACACACTATCTTTATCCATTTTTATGTGGTGCAGAGGATCGAACCCAGTGCCTCACAGGGACAAGGCAGGCACTCTACCACTGTGCTATAGCCCCAGCTCCAATTTCCCCTCCTTTTTTTTTTTCCCCCCTCCGGTATTTTAAAGTAAATCCTGGATATATTATTTTATCTGTAAAAGTTTTAGTACTTTTTTATTCTTCCTTTCTCTTTATTTGGTACTAGGATCCAAGCCAGGGGCGCTCTACCACTGACCTACATACCCATCCTTTTTTTATTTCTCATTTTGAGACAGGGTCTCAATTGCTGGTATCAAACTTGTGATCCTATTGCTTCAGTCCCCTAAGTCACTGGGATTACAGGCATATGCCACCACACCTGGCAATGGAATTCTTTTTTTAAAAAATATTCATTTATTTTTTTAGTTGTACACAATACCTTTATTTTGTTTATTTGTTTTTATGTGGTGCTGAGGATCAAACCCAGGGCCTCACATGTGCTAGGCAAGCTCTACCACTGAGCCATAACCCCAGCCCAGGAATTCTTAATTTCATGTTTGGATTGCTTGATGCTAATGTATAGAGACTTTTTTTGGGTATATTGTCTTATATCTAATGAGCTTGTTATCTTATTTATTAAATAAGATAATAAGCATCTTTTTTTGATTTAAAAAAAATTTTTTGTAGTTGTAGATGGACAGAATGCTTTTATTTTTTTTGTTGTTAGCTGTTATGTGGTGCTGAGAATCGAATCCAGTGCCTCATGCATGCTAGGCAAGTGCTTTGCCACTGAGCTATAGCCCCAGACCTCCTCATGTTTTTTTATAGACAATATTATAAATTATGTTATATACAAATAAAGTTTTATTCTATTGTTTCCTACCAATATGCATTAAAAAAAACTTACTGTATTGGCTAGATCCTCCAATACAATGTGAAATAGAAAGAGTGGTTGGGCTGGGGATGTATGTAGTTCAATCCCCAGCATCAAAAAAAGTGTAGTAATTGTTCTTGACCTTAGTAAGAAAGAATTCAGTCAATTTTAGAAGAGGTTTGTGTGTGTGTGTGTGGTGCGAGGGATTTACCCCAGAGCCTTGTGCATGTGAGGCAAGCACTCTGTACCAACTGAACTATATCCCAAGCCCCAGCAGTGGGTTTTTCATAAATGCTTTTGATTGGGTTGAGGGAATTTCTTTGGAATTGTTTTTACCATGAATGGACGTTAGATTTTGTAATATGCTTTCTATATCTAATAATAAATTAGTAATCTATTTTGCGTAGTCAACTACCCTACAACAACTCAAGATGACAGTGTGTTATTTCAGTTTTTGTGGTCAGTACTAAAGGTAGCTAAGCAGGGTTCATTTGATTTAGGGTTTCTGACAAGACCACAACCAAGGTGTAGACATTGGATGTGATCATCTCAAAGGTTAACGGGGTTTAAACAGATCTCAGGAGATACAATCGAGGCTTATTCTTGATTTTTGGTAGATTTCAGGTCCTTGCTAACTATTTCCTGGAAACATCAGTTTCTAGTCACGTAGGCCTCTCCACAGAGGTACCATAACAGGGCAGCTTGCTTCCCTGAGAGCCAGAACCCCAAGAGAAAGCAGAGTAGGATAGTAATCTTTTTGTATCCTAATCTCAAAAGTACCATCCAATCTCTCTTGCAGTACTCTATTGTTAGAAATGAGTCACTATGGTGAGTTAACTCAAGGGAAAATGATTAGATAATGGTTTAAATATCAGGAAGTGTGGATTATTTGGAGGCCATAAGATGATCATGTTGTTTTGTCTCTTTTACTCCAGAGGTGATAAAACTATAGCTCAACTATGGCCAAATCATTCCTGAAGCCTATTTTTATATGACTCACAAACCACGAATGGTTCTTAGACTTTTAAGGGGTTGAAAAAAAGTCAATAGGGCTGGAATGTAGCTCAGTGGCAAAGTGTATGCCTCCCATTCACAAAAGCCTGGGTTAAATCCTCAGTTCCAAAAAAGACCAAAAAAAAAAAAAAAAAAGAAAAAGAAAAAGAAGCTGTGCTTATTTATGTACTATCTATGGCTGATTTTATAACTGTATCTGACATAGTTATAACATACTACACGGGTCAGGAAGACTAAAATATTTACTTATTTGGTTCTATTTCTGGGATAAATTCCACTTAGTTATGATCTAAAATCCTTTTTTTTTTTTTTGTGGGGGCTGAGGTTGTGGCTCAGTGGCAGAGTGCTTGCTCAGTGTGTGTAAGGCACCGAGTTTGACCCTCAGCACCACATATAAATAAATAAATAAATAAAATCAAGGTCCATCAACAACTTAAAAGCCCCTTCTAATTTTTTTATTTTGAGACCAAGTCTCACTTAGTTGCTTAGTCTCACTAAATTGCTGAAGCTGTATTCAAACTTGTGATCCTCCTGCCTCAGCCTCCTGAGTGCTGAGACAGGGTTTTACTAAGTTTCTTAGTGCCTTGTTAAGTTGCTGAGGCTAGCCTTGAACTTGCATTCCTCCTGACTTCAGTCTCCCAAGTAGTTGGAATACAGCCATGCACCAATGTGCCTGGCCCATCAGCTGTTTAAAGAAAAGCCAATCCTCAATAAACTAATTTTAAAAAGAGGGAAAAGCTGGACACTGTAATCTCAGCAACTCAGGAGGCTAAGGTAGAAGGATGGCAATTTCTAAGCCAGCCTGACCAACTTAAAGGGACTCTACCTCAAAATAAAAGATAAAAAGGGCCTGAGATGTGAAGATGTTGCTCAGTGATAGAGTACCCCCAGGTTCAAACTCTAGTATCACACACACACACACACACACACACACCAGTTGATGAAATTCACTAGGAGAACCATTTAGGTCTGCGTGCTTGTTTGTTAGGACAGTTTTAAATTACTCACTGAATGTATATATTATAGGCCTATTCAGAATATGCATTTTTTTCTTGAGCCAGTTTTGGCAAATTATGCCTTTCAGGAATTTTGTTCATTTTATCTGCATTGCCTGATTATTATTCATGATATCCTATCATAATCTTTTGGGTAAAGTATTTAATCGTCAACTTCATTTCTGTTTTAGAGTTTGTCTTTTTTTTGGAGGGGTGGTTCTGGGAATTGAACCTAGGGGAATGTTACATTGAGCCACATCCTCAGCCCTTATAATTTTATTTATTTATTTGGTACTGGTGGGTTTTTCATAGATGCTTTTGATTGGGTTGAGGGAATTGCTTTTGGAATTGTTTTTACCATGACTGAATTCAGGGGCACTCAACCACTGAGCCACATCCCCAACCCTATTTTGCATTTTATTTAGAGACAGGGTCTCACTGAGTTGCTCTGTGCCTGGTGGTTGTTGAGGCTGACTTTGAACTCACCACCCTCCTGTCTCAGCCTCCCAAGTCACTGGATTACAGGTGTGTGCCTATCTCAACCTTTTTAGTATGTATGTATGTATGTATTTATTTATTTTCCTGGTTCTGGAGATTAAATCCAGGGGCCCTATGCATGTGAAGTAAGCATTCTACCAACTGAGCTATATCCCCAGCCCTTGTCTTTTTTATTTTGAGACGGGATACCACTAAGTTGCTTAGGGTCTCACTAAATTGTTGAATCTAGCCTTTAACTTGTGATATTCATGCCTTGGCCTCCCCAGCGGCTGGGATGACAAGCACACATCACTGCACCTTGCTCCATTTTATTAGTTTTTGGTTGAAATTTCCATTTTTCTTTTTGAAAATATGAATATTGATATATTTTGTACCAAGTCCTCTTGCCCTTTTAAAAGGTATCATTTTATACAAAGTCCTCTGCTGTTCACTTTCATTTAACAGTAGGTCTTAGAACTCACACCAGAGAACTAGAGATTCTCTTCATCACTTTTATTTAACTAATCCTCTTCTGATAGACACAGGATGGTTTCCTTTTTGGGAGGAAGAAGGAGTATCAGGGATTGAACTAAAGGGCACTCAACTACTGAGCCGCATCCTCAGCCCTATTTTGTATTTTATTTAGAGACAGGGTCTCGCTGAGTTGCTCAGAGTCTTGCTTTTGCTGAGGCTGGCCTTGAACTCTCAATCCTCCTGCCTCACCCTCCGGAGCTGTTGGGATTACACGTGTGAGTCACTGCGCCCAACAGTTTCCTGTCTTTTGCTGTTATAAAAAATTAGCAGTAGTGGGGTTGTAGCTCAGTGGTAAAACATCCCAGTTCTTAAAAAAAAAAAAACAAAAAAAAACATAGCAGTATTCATTATTACAAACAGTAAAAATGAAGAGCCTTGTACATATATATTATGGTTATAACTTATCATACAAAGGAATAGTGGGGTAAGGAGTTAGTAAACTGTTTCTCCTATTTATCCTATTTTTTTATTTTTATAGTTGTAGATGAACAGCATACCTTTATTTTATTTGTTTATTTTTATTTTTATGTGGTGCTAAGGATCAAACCCAGTGTTTCATGCATTCTAGGCAAGCACTCTGCCCCTGAACTACACCCTAACCCCCTGTTTCTCCTATTAAAGGCTTTCAAATTAATCTACAGATATAATATTTACTAGAAGAATTCTCTCTTTTGCTAGGGATGGAACCCAGGGCTTCATGCATATTAGGCAAGAAGTGCTATCACTGAGTTCTATCCTCCCTCTATTTTCTACATTAAAAACTCCTATCAGTACTAATTAAACTGTTCAATCCTATGTTGAAGAGTTTAATCTTTTCAGAATTATCTGTTTACTGTGGTCTTTAATTATTATCCTTCTGCATAAACACTGATTATGATTTTTTCTTTTGTGGTGCTCAGTACAAAACTAGGGCCCCCCCACATACTGAGCTAACTCCCCAGCCCACCTATAAATTTTTAAGTCTTACTTTAAATATCAAAGACAGAATTTTATAACCAAGAAAGTTGCTAAATACATTTGTTGGTGTTCGTTTACCCATTAAGTCCCAAGTTTCCAATTATGCAAAATTTTCAGTGAAACTGACATAGGTGCATTAAATTGGAAATAATTATCTAGAGCTTATTATATAATTTATTATCATTAATAATATTAATACTAATGAATATTATAACTAATTCACTTATTACTTTTTTCAAAAGAATAGAACTCTAAAAAAATACATTTGTTGGGCTGAGACTGTGGCTCAACAGTAGAGTACTCGCCTAGCATGGGCGGGACCCAGGTTCTCAGCACAATAAAAATAAAGGCATTGTGTTGTGTCCATCTACACCTAAAAAATAAATATTATAAAAATACATTTGTTTATTTCAAGGTTATCATATTCTCAACTTAAGTTTTATTTATTGATTGATTGAGACAGAGAGAATTTTAACATTTATTTTTTAGTTTTCGGCGGACACAACATCTTTGGTTTTTGTATGTGGTGCTGAGGATCGAACCCGCGCCGCACGCATGCCAAGCAAGCGCGCTACCGCTTGAGCCACATCCCCAGCCCTCAACTTAAGTTTTTTAGGTGTTCCATGAATGAAATGGTAGGACACCATGGGTTAGACTAATAGAGCCCAGACATGGACTACAACATAACATTCTGAAACACAGAATACTTACGCATCTGTAGTCTTTGTACACCCATTTAGATTTAATACTTCAATGTTCCTACAGTTCTGAGCAAAGGTCCTTTATGGGAAGAAAAAAAAAAGTGACAAGTTTTAAATGAAATGGGCAAAATGCCAAATATAAAAAAATAAGATATTGTTATTGGTAATATTGGTTGCTGGTACCTGTGATACTATGATATGAGAAATTAACATTTGGTCTTCATCCCTTCTTCCTGGCATAGAACTCCTAAAACCCTTGTAATTTTCTGAGTAATGAGTGACAGGAACATCTTTTACTATAATATTTGGTCTTCCAACTATAACTACAATAACACAGCGTCATAAAAACCCCTAAATAATGGGGATTAGAGCATTTCTGGGTTGGTAAATCACGTGCTGGTTTATGTGTTAACTACAGGGACAGAAGTTCCTGTGCTTGGGAACCTTCTAAACCTTGTCCCATGAACTTCTTCAACTGGCTGTTCATCTGTATTCTTTACAATGGTAATAATAACTAAAGCACCTTTCTGAGTTGTATGGCTCATTCTAGCAAATTACCAAACATGGAGGGGGGTGATGGGAATTCCTGATTTATAGCCCATTGATCAGCAATATGGGGCTTGCAACTTGTATCTGAAATAGAAGCAGCCCTTTGCACTAAGTCCTTGGCTTGTAGGATCTGAGCTAATTCTGGATAGTTAGATTTAGTATTTAACTAAATTACAATATCCAGTTGTTGTCTAGAAAAACAAAGGATTGGTTGTAGGGTGGAGGGAAAAAACCTTATACATCTACTGTCAGAATATTGTAATAGGAACAGTTGAGTAAAATACAAAGTAGTTGGTAAGTATAAGTAAATAAGTTTTTTTTTTCCAAACCATAAATTCTTTTTTTGTACTTGGGGATTGAACCCTGGGGCACTTTACCACGTAGCTAAATTTCCAGTTCTTTTTATTTTGAGATAGGTTCTCACCAAATTGCTGAGGTTCTTGATCCTTCTGCCTCAGACTCCCAAGTCTCTGGGATGATAGGCATGTCTCACTACCCCTGGCTGAACCATCAATTCTTAAACTCAAGTCACCAAAGATAATTTTATCCTACTTTGAGTACATAAAAATTCAAATAACAAAATACATTTTCTCAAGTTTCCAAAAGGATCATTTGTGATGAGAAATCTACCACTTTAAAATCATATTGCTATTTCCTTTTATTTTTGTTTGTTTGTTTTGATTTTGTTACCAGGGATTGAACCCAGGGACAATTAACCCTTGAGCCACATCCCCAGTCATTTTGTACTTTTTATTTTGAGAAAGGGTCTAAATTAGTTACGGTATCACTAAGTTGCTGAGGCTGGCTTTGAACTTGTAATTCTGCTTCCTCAGCCTCCCAAGTCACAGAGATTATAGGTGTGTGTGTGCCTCCATACCCGCTGTACCTGAAATTTCTTTGCTATAAATAATATATACGTGGGCTGGGGAAGTGGCTCAAGCGGTAGCACGCTTGCCTGGATCGTACCCTATCCTCAGCACCACGTACAAACAAAGATGTTGTGTCCGCCTATAACTAAAAAATAAATACTAAAGTTCTCTCTCTTTGTCTCTCTCTAAACTCTCTCTCTCTCTTAAAAAAAAAAAAGAGTAGAGATGGTGAGAACTGACTGTCTCTGTGTGTATTTAAGAAAAAAAATAAGCAGAATACAACAGTTACTAATATGCCATTATGTAAAAATGTGAGTGTGTAACCGATGTGATTCTGCAATTTGTATTTGGGGTAAAAATGGGAGTTCATAACCCAATTGAGTCAAATGTATGAAAGATGATATACCATGAGCTCTGTAATGTTTTGAACAATCAATAAAAAATAAATAAATAAATAAAAAGAAAATAAAAAGGAAAAAAATTTTAAAAAAATTAAAAAATAATATATACGAGATGTATTTTCAACGTTTAGGGATTTAAAAACTACTTCAGCTTTTTCTGAGTGAGATGGTGCTGTTCTTTACTTGAATCAAAGAGATTAATAGCAGTTACTTTTTTTTTAAAACAGTTATATTTTTACCTTAATGCATTGTCTCCTACTCCAAGACACCCACGAAGACTTAACTTTCGTAAAAAGCCCCCACATCGTTTTGAAATATTCTCCACTACTCGACCCTATAAAAAGAAACAGTAAACAAAAAGATGACCAATCTGATTGTTTTTGAAAAGAATACATCTTCATTTTTGACAATCTATGGACAGAGAGAAAAGGTTTCTACTTGTTTCAAAGACCTAATTAAGTAGGAAAATTTCAACTTCCTTTGGGAATGCTTTCCTGATTAGCCCATCTACTTAAAACATGCCTGAACTTTACTTTATATTCTTATTTATTTGTTCAATTTGTAAAATATTCTATATTGAGTCTTTATGGCACTATATGCATGTATACTGCCCCCTTGGGTTAAATCATAGCCACTAAAGGACAACAACTACATTTATCTTTGTATACTTTCCAAAATATTTACTATAGCACTCTGTATATAGCAAGACTCAAAGAACACTTAAAAAGTTGCTAAATGATTTTGTGAGCTGTGCTGCTTTAAATATCTTAACATCCATGAAGATCAAAGAATTGTGAAAAATAATTGTGAAAAACAATATAATGTTTGTAGTTATTATTTTAAAAACATCTTGTGAAGATAATGGAAGGTTCATATAAGGTTTTTAAAAATTCTTCAAATGGGCCCTTAAGAGAATTTGTTTCTGTTGGAAATTTAAAAGAGAAAGAGAGACAGAGAGAGAGGGAGACAGGCAGAAAAAGAGAGAGAGAAAAGGAGAGGCAAGTGGAGAAAGAGAAGGGAAGAGATTCTCAATCTTCTTAACACTATGAGTTATCTCTTATGTTCACTCTTCTGAAGAGAGAACTAAGGACTGCTTGAAATTCAGCTAAAGTAATTCAAACTCAAGTCATAATGTTTTCTATTATAAAGATAAAAGGTTATACTAAAAGGTGAAATAGGTGGGTAGGGGATGAGCAAGAGGAGACAAAAAAACTGTTTCTAACAAAAACAATTTAATGAATGACACTGGTTTAATTCATTTTACATTCTCCACAAAAACTATTACCTTTGATTCACCAAGGGTCAAAATGCACATCTGAAGAATAGTATAGCCAGGCAAAGTGGTACATGGCTGTAATCTAGAAGCTTAGGTGGCTGATGCAGGAGGATCACAGGTTCAAAGCCAGCCTTAGCACTTAGTGAGGCCCTAAGCCTCACTAGAGACGGTCTCTAAATAAAATATTAAAAAGGGCTGGGGATGTGGCTCAGTGGTTAAGTGCCCCTGGGTTCCATCCTCAGTACCAAAAAATAAAAATAAAAATAAAAAAATAAAATAAAAGCCAGCCTTAGCAGCTTACAAGGACTTAAGCAACTTAGTGAGACCTTGTCTCAAAATAAACAATAAAAAGGGCTATGTCCCCACATAGCTCAGTGGTGAATTACCCCAGGGTTCAATCCCCATACCCAACTCCAAAAAAAAACTATATGTAGCTGGGTGTGTGGTGGCCTAGACCTATAATCCCAACTACTTAGGAGGTTGGGGAAGGAGGATCACAAATTTGAGGCCAGACTGCAAAATAAAAAATAAAATATACTGAAGATAGAGCTTAGCAATAGAGCATCCCTGGGTTTTACTCCAAGTACCACAAAAGTAAAATGAAAAAAAAATTGCAAATACTATCCCCCACTAAGTTATAATTGTACTTGTTCTTCAATAAACAAATACAAAAAAGACTTCTTTAAAACAAGCAAACACAAAATACAAGTTCACATTTCTACTGCAAAACCAAAAAGTTTTCAGTCCTTTTCAGAACTAAAATTGTTCTAGGTAATTTAGTATTACTTCAGTGAAATAATCTACTTATTTTCAAAAATTCAAAAAACTCTTGGGAAATTTGGAGGCTACCATGAAGTTTAGATGTACTGAAAACAATAGTTCCTCTCTTGAGGGAAAACAATATTTATATGGCTGAGGCTAACTTGTCCCATGTTGTAATTACTTGTAAGAGAACTGGGGCCACACACCACAAAATTATACCTCAATATCTCTCTGGAAATCAAACAGGTCAATTCGTTGCCAGTTACTGCCATCCAAAGCCAGAACATTCCAGGCCTATTTTAAAGAAAAGAAATAAGCAAAATTTAAAATGAAAAGAAAAAACAACATTCAAATTTACAATTCAACGAACTAATGACTGAAATTGATCAAAAAATTTCCTTAGCTTCTATCACTACTCCCAACAGGTGTGCCTTAATCCTGGATCCATGCTTTACTCTCAAATGAGATTATCTCATAAAATGAGTAAGTATAGAAACTAACAGCTACAAAATATCTTAAATTAGGGAAATTGGGGAAACAGCAGGTTGTGATAAATATCATAGCCAGAAGGTATTTTGAAACGGCAAGATTCCAATTTCACTTTTATTTATTTATTTATTTATTTGTGTGTGTGTGTGTGTGTGTGTGTGTGTGTGTGTGTGTGTTTTGTTGGGAATTGAACCCAGGGACTTGTGCATGCAAGGCAAGCACCGTACCAACTGAGCTATAACCCCAGCCCAAGATTCCAATTTCTAATCTCAAAATGAGACAGAATTTTAGGTGATGAAGACAAGTCTTAGCTCCATCCCTAAATTGGAAACAAGATGAGGGTGAAACCAACCGAATGGGACAGTACACCAAATGCTGCTCTGTTTAATACATATCTATTATCTATAGTATCACTTGGTTAGATATGAAACTGTGACATGGTGATTTGGGACTTGAAAATTATATATTTTTTGTATAATTTCTCTGTATTTCATGTTTTCCTCATTCCCAATTTACTCAGATAGGTTTGTAGGTTTTTCAATTAATCATCATTCTATCCCCAACTTGATTCGGTGGTAATTTTATTTATCTTTTAAATTATTTATTCTTTTATGTTTGCAGTACTGGAGACTAAACCCAGGGGTATACTACCACTGAGCCACAACCCAAAAAATTTTTTATTTTCAGACAAGGCCTTATTAAATTGCCCAAGATGCTCTTGAACTTGTGATATTCCTGCCTTAGGCTCTTTACTCCCTGTGATTTCAGGCATGGGCCACCTCATTCACCTTCAATGGAAAGTTTAAGATTTTTATACATCTTAAACAAGAAAAGGGAGGTAAGAAAGGGAGAAATGAGTCCAGTGGGAGTTAATTTGTTGTTGCTCATTCCATATTTTCCTTTAAAAACTTTCCCTGTTAAATTTAAAAAATAAAATTCTTGGACTGGTGGTGTAGCTCAATGGTAGAACACGTGCCCAGCATGTGCAAGGCCTTAGGTTTGATTCCCAGCACTGCAAAACAAAAACAAAACAAAACAAAACAAAATAAACAAAAGTTTTAATGTTAGAGTCATAAAGTTATGAGTCTTATCTTTAATAAAATTTAAAAGGGATTTAATATTGATTATACTTATACCTATTTCTCTGAAACTTTTAAAAAAGAATTTCTGGATATACTTATAAGCCTTAGGATAACTGTCACATAATCAATAAGAAGAATGTCAGGGGTATGAAGGTAAGCAAGGAGTTATTATAGAAATAGCTGCAGTTTTCTCAGAAGTTTAATGTTACTTTTCTTTTAATGGCTTCATTTTTCCAGTGGCTTAAGTGGCTAGCCAGGGGAGGCAACCAATAAAACATTTAAAGGTTATATGTTTAATAAATTCTTGGGCTAAATGAATTTCTGATTGATGTACTATTTCTTATTTCCTTCTATTATGTTCTTCAGCAAGCAGAAAACATGCCGAATTCAGACTAAAATTATAAATGACAGATTCCTCTCTAGAGTCTGCACTGAGTCTGCAAAACAAAAAAAAAAAAAAACTTCAAGCATAGAGAACAATGGAATATAAACCTGGTGCAGTGTGGTCCATATCTATAATTCCTGGGACTTGGGAGGCTGCGGATTAGTGCCTTGCTTTTTGCTGAGGCTGGCTTTGAACTCATGATCCTCCTGCCTCATAAGCCCCTGGTATTACAGACATGCACCACCACGCCCAGCCAGACACAATAATTTAGTGAGACCCTCAGCAGTTTGGTGAGACCCTATCTCAAAAGGAAAAAAGGCTACGGATGTTGTTCAGTGGTAAAATGCTCCTGGGTTCAATCCAAAGCACACACACACACACAAAAATATGCCAAGTGTGGTGGCACATCCCTGTTAATTCTAATGACTCGGGAGGCTAAAGCAAGAGAATCACAAGTTTGAGGCCAGCCTTAGCATGACCCTGCTTAAAAATAAAAAAAAAAGGGGGGGGGGATGGGAATGTAGCTCAGTGGTAAAAACACCCCTGGGTTCAAAAGACAGTAGGGGTGGGAAAGAAAGAGAACAATAAAACAACTACTAATATAAAATTTTCCAGATTTAATGAAAAGTGACATTGTGACTTCCTTCCCTTAAAGTTAACACATATTAAGAAGAGGAACCTGCAAATGAAAACAATAACTGAAAACTCATTTAAGTCAACACTCCTAGGGTGAGGCTGTGTAACCAAACAGGTTTAGACACTGATCTGGGAATTTTGTTTCTGGGTGTTTTGTCACCTTCACAATGGAATCAGAAAGGAAAATTCATTCACTTGTAAGTGGCCATGTCTAAAGGGACCATGCAACTAATAGAGATAAAAATGTCAAAAGAGAAATCACTGAAACACCATTGTTAATTTCCAAAATGGCTGACAGACATTAAGTATGGCTTTCAGGATGCAGAAATTAAAGTTAGAATAAGGGGAAATTCTCTACATTAAGATTTATGTGTGGTGCTAGTAGTCTGAAGGGACATCTGGGCCCACCTACACAGATAAACACAATACTTTATGGTACAGCCATATTACATATCAGTACCTGGCAAACAGTGGGCTCTCAATAAATATTTGTTAAATGAATGAACAAACAGAAAGCTGGTGCCTAATTTATAAAAAGATGACAACTGCAAATACATGTTCATTTTATTACTGATCAGATAACTGTATTACAAAAGTGGTTAGAAGCAGTTCATAAAGCAATTTTTCCACATCAGAGATTATACCCTTTAGATCAGTGGTAGCCAATAAGATTAGGGTATACGGCCATTTTGTCACAGCAATGTTAAGTGACAAAAATCGAGAGTCAAGTATAATGTAGAAACTGACTTTAGGAAAAGTGATTTGTTCTACAACCATTTTTTAAAAAAATTTATCTTTCAAGGAAAGAACATGTGGATAAAATAGCATGAGAATTAGATGTTTAAGAGTCTTTTATATGTATATGTGTTTGTATCAAATGAACAAGAAAAATAAAGCAAATTTCATTAAGTTAAGCGTAGCCTTTTTTTTTTTTTTTTGGTCCCAGGGATTGAATTTAGGGGCACTCAACCACTGATCCACATCCCCAGCCCTATTTTGTATTTTATTTAGAGACAGGGTCTCATCGAGTTGCTTAGTGCCTCACATTTGTTAAGGCTGGCTTTGAACTTGCAATCCTCCTGCCTCAGCCTCCCAAGCCACTGGGATTACAGGCATGTGCCACTGCACCCAGCAAGCATAGCCTTTTAATTTGCATGTTCAATGCCTTTTCACTTAACTATTCTGTTTATGTTATGTAAATAAGATTTATAGAACAGTTAGAGGTGGTATATATAGAATTCCATTATTGAATTATATGGGGAAGGTATACCATAAATGAAATAACACCCTTTCAAACACAACAACATACAAGTAACACCTAAAATAAATGGTCAGCCTACTACAGAGACTGCCATCCTTAGTGTCAGAAAGTGGTCCCTCTGTAACCATGTCCATCATTCTTACCCTGGAGACCTGAGCACAGCGACACAAGGTAACAACATCCAGAAAAGAAAATATCCTAAAAAGAAAAGAGAGGGAGACAAACTTCACTGTATGATAGTTTCTCTTGATTTTAGCCTTTTAATAACTACACACACATATAACACACACACACACACACACGCACACAGTTCTTTCAAGCAAAAAAAAAAAAAAAAAAAAGATTTGAGCATTTAAAAAAAAAGGAAGAAATATTTGAGCAATTAAAAAAAAGATAATACTGTCCAAATAAAACATAGTATAAGAAAGTACTCTTTTAGCAGGGTGTGGCAGCACATGCCTGTAATCCCATTGTCTTGGGAGGCTAAGCAGGAGGATTACAAATTTGGAGCCTCAGGTATTCAGTGAGATTCTGTCTCAAATAAGTAAATAAATAAAAAGGACTGAGGCTTAGTGATAAAGCACCCTTGAGTTCACTCCCCAGAACAAAATACAACAAAAAAAAGGTAATCTTTTACTTAACAATGCACATAAATGCTATACAAGTTCAATTATATCAAGGGATGATAAATGATTTCTAACTGACATAGACATCTGAAGTGTTACAAAATGGAGGTCAGGAAGCATTAGTTTGGAGAAGAGAGGCTAGTTTCTGCCATAGTTACGTGAAGTGTAAAAAGCTCCCTAGGATAGCTTTAAAAAATGAAATTTTGTTGTTTAGTGATCAGAGGCTATCAGTTATATTGTGGAACTTGTGATATGCCGAGTTAATAATTACATTAGAGAGAAAGTTATCTGCATTTTGTAAATATATTCAGTCTTTTAAAAAAATTGTGTGCTGAGTGTGGTGGCACATGCCTATAATCCAAGTGACTTGGGAGGCTGAGGCAGGAGGATCACAAGTTCAAAGCCATCCTCAGCAACTTAGGTAGCTCTAAACAACTTGGTGAGACCCTGTCTCAGAAAATAAAAAAAGGGCTAGAAATGTGGCTCAGTCATTAAGTGCCCTTGTTCAAACCTAGTACCAAAAAAGACCAACAACAACAAAAAAACTCTGAGCACACATATGAAACTGTAGCTCAGTGGCATGAAGTTCCTGTTCACATGGTTAAGACCAATATCCCCACTAACCAAAGGTTTTTCCACTTTCCCAAACTGAAATCTATACCAAAATATCAGTAACTTCCCATTACTTCTCTTTCCCAGTCCTTGAAAACCAGCATTCTACCTTCTGTCTCTGTGAAGATGACTGTTCTTGGTACTTAACATTTATCATTTGTGTCTTGCTTATTTTACTTAGCATTATGTCTTTGAGATTCATACATATTGTAGCTGGTTTAAGAATTTATTTCCATTTTAGAGTTGAATACTATTCTATCATATTCCATATTTTGTGTATCTATTGCCAGACACTTGGTTTGCTTTCACCTTTTGGCTACTGTGAATTATGGTTCCATTAACACAAGTATAAAAGGGGGCTGGGGCTGTAGCTCAGTAGCAGAGCACTTGCCTAGCATGTGTGAGGCACTGGGTTCAATCCTTAGCACCACATAAAAATAAACAAAACAAAGCTGTTTTGTCCATCTACAACTACAAAAAAATAAAATAATAAAATAAAAAACATGAGTGTACAGATACCTGTTTAGTCCCTGCTTTTAATACTTTGGGGTATATATCCAGAATTAGAACTTCTGTATCATTTATCAATTCTGTTTAGTTTTTTTGAGGAACCATTAGGCTATTTTACACAGAAGTTGCACCATTTTAAATTCCTATCAGTAGTATATAAATGATCTTAATTTTCCCACATATTTGTCAAAACTATTTTTTAAAAATAGTACTACAAATGGGTTTGAACTGGGAAATGGTATTTCACTATGCTTTTTTTATTTGTACTTTTCTAATGATTAGTAATTGTGAGACCATTTTCAAGTTATTCTTGGCCATTTATATATCTGCTTTGGAGAACTACCCATCTCCCTTTATTTTTCTGTATTAGGAACTGAAACCAGGGGTTCTTTACCAGCTACATCCCTAGTTAGCCTCCCAAGTCACTGGGGTTATAGGATACACCATGTCTGGTGAGTCATTTACCCATTTTTAAATCAGGCTTTGTTGTTGTATTATAAAGTTCTTCATGGATTCTAGACAGTGATCCCTTATCATAAATATGACTTGCAAATATTTTCACTGCTGAATTCTATTCTTTAATGTTCAAAATTTTTATAATTATGATTCAATCCAGTTTATCTACTTTTTTCTATTGTTTTATGAGTTTTGGTGTCATATCTGAGAAATCATTGCCAAGTCCAATTATCAGGAATCTTTTCCCCCTCTATTTTCTTCTAAGAATTTTTTTGGGGGTTACTGGGATTGAACACAGGAATACTTTGCCACTGAGCTAAATTCCTAGTCCATTTATTTATTTTGAGACAAAGTCTCACTACATTGTTGAAGAATCTTGCCAAGTTGTTCAGGATGGCCTTGAACCTGTGATCCTACTGTCTCAGCTTCAAGTCCCCGGATTACAGGTATGCCCAGCTTTCTTTTCTAACTTTAGCTCTTATGTTTAGGTCTGTGATCCATTGAGTTGGTATTATATATGGAGTAAGGTAGTTCAACTTTGTCTCCTTGCACACTTTTGGTGGTTCTGGGGATCAAACCCAGAGCCCTGAGCATGCTAAAACACGCAGTCTACCACTAAGCTACATCTCCAACCCAACTTATTCTTTTGTTACGGGGAGACAAAGTTTTCCCAATATCATTTGTGTTCCTCACTACATGGTTTTGGCACCTTTGCCAAAAATCATCTGATGGGGCTGTGGTTGTAGCTCAGTGGGGGTAGCGCTTGCCAAGCACATGTGAGGCACTGGATTTGATATTGAGCACCACATAAAAATAAATAAAAGTATTGTGTCCATAGACAACTAAAAAAAAAAAAAATCATCTGACCACGTATATGAGGATTCACTTCTGAGTTCTCTATTCTATTCTACTGGCCAATATGTCATGTCTTATGCCAGTAGGAGCACACTATTTTAAATATTTTTTAGTTTTGGATCAGAAGATGTTTTTGATTGAAATATCTGCATGATTAAAAAAATACCCCTAGGAATAGTAACTGAATTGATTACAAAAAACTTCCCTTATGCTTTATTTACCTTCTTTTTTAAACTGACTTATTTCTGTGATCTCAGCAAGATACCAACAAGGAGCAGAAAAGTCACTGAACAAGTTCAGAGAAAAAGTATGCTGAAATAATAAAATGAAAAAATTTAAAAAGATATCCATAGGCAGTCTTCAGTAATATGTAGAGAGTGTGCCTTCTCTAAGGAGGACCGAATGTATAAAGAGAGGGGGAAAAAAAGGAGGGCTATGAGTTTCATGTATTCATTCAGAATATATTTCAATGGGCATTGTTTTAGGTCCCTGCAGTTAAGCAGCTTGTGGTCTAGGAGCTGTTGGTAGACACAAAGTAAGTAAAAAAATGTGAAAAAATTTTAGGAAGTTAATGACTATAATAAAGATAGCAAAGTAAAAATGACAAGTGGTCAGGGAAAGCCTTTTCTAGGAATACATATTTGATTTTAGACCTCAATAATAGAAGGAACCAGACTTGTCAAGATCTAAGAAAAAGAACATTCTCATAAAGAAACAGTGAGTGTGTGATGAAAGATTAAAAGAAGCAGTGAAGATGTAGTATAGTAGTAGAACCATAGCCCTTTAATGATTTATTATATATCAGGTATTATTTTAAGTCTTTTATATGTGCAACAACTCCTAACAATGTTCCTACAAGATAGGTACTATTATCATTCCCATTTATAGATAAGGATAGTGAGCAAAGTTTAGAGTTAGATAGGGCCAGACTAAGAAGGCTTTATGGTCATAGTGAACTGTTTAGATCATATTCCAAGTCTAAAGAAAGCCAAAGGTGGGTTTTAGGTCAGTGAGGGATATTATCTAATTTGTAATCTCAGCTACTCAGAAGGCTGAAGCAGGAGGATTGAAAGTTTGAGGCTAGCTAGGGCAACTAAGCAAGATCATTTCAATATTTAAAAAAAATGGATAGCAATGTAACTCAGTGGTGGAGTACTTGCTTTGATCCCTGGTACCACAAAAGACATAAACAAACATCAGTATAGCTGCTACGGGGAGATCAGACTGTCAGGGCACAAAAGTGGCACCATGTCTATCAGTTAAGAGAACACCACTACTGGGCTGGGGATGTGGCTCTAGGGGTAGCATGCTCGTCTGGCATTCGCGGGGCGCTGGGTTCGATCCTCAGTACCACATAAAAGTAAAATAAAGATGTTGTGTCCACCAAAAACTTTAAAAAATAAATAAATAAATATTAAAAAAAAAGAGAGAGAAAGAGAGAGAACACCACTACTGTCTAGGTAATGGGAGGCTTAGACCACGTCTGCTACAAAGGAGATATAGAAAACAAGGTAGAACTTGATGATGGACTGGACGAGAGGGTTTGAGAACACATTTCTGGTACCAGGACCTGGGTAGTTAAAGGTGCCATTAATTAAAACGTGGAACACTGTACTCACATGTAACACTGTTTTGGATATGTTACATGTGAGTACAGATACCAAGAAAATAATTGGATCTAGTAAGACCTTCAACTTTTCCTTACAGCTGCTATAATATTTATCTTTTGCTTTACCTGGTTTATATTAATTATTTTTGCTTTTATTATATTTTGCTTTTTAAACCATTTCTGTTTTCCACTCTTTCTTCACTTCATTATTCCTATGTCTTACCTGGCTTATTTCCTTTTTACCCTTTTCAGTTTCTAAATGGCAGGTAAACCCAAAAAAGGAAAAGCTGGGTACCTTTCTTGTTCCCTCAAAGCACACTTGGTTTTCATTCTGATGACTCTTAATAAAGCAAATTAACCATATTTTAAAATTCTACCCACTCCACTTCCAAATAAAAATACTGTATGTACCCTCAATCTGTGTACCTCAATAAAATAATATATTGTTTACCTTATAACAAATTTACCTAATACAACAAATATTGTTTCATTGCTGAAATGCTTCTTTATCCTGTCACCCACTATTCAGTATCTTTGTATGGAGTTTAATAACCTAAATATTCTTATGTTTACCCTGAGTAATATTACATGGGGGTAACATACATGGAGCCAAGGTGAGAGGCTTTACAAGTATTCATCTTAGTAGTCTCTAATAATCTTTCAATAGAAAGGTTCTCTGCAAAAGACAGCAAAAACAATATACATGAAACATCAAGCTGGTGGTCAAGTGTGTGCAGACTTAGGAGACTTCACATTTTAGTCAGCTTTCATGTCCCCCACACTCTCTAACAAAGATGTAACCCAGGAGCACTTAACTGCTGAGCCATATCTCCAGCCCTTGTTCATTATTTTAGAGACAGGATCTCACTGAGTTACTCAGTGCCTTGCTAAAGTTGCTGAGGGTGGCTTTGAACTTTCGATCCTCCTGTTTCAGTCTCCCAAGTCTCTGAGATTACAGGTGTGTGCCACTGTGCCCAGCTAGGTTACAGTTCTCTTAATCTAATAATTTCACCTCTGAATATTCCTGCATTAAGAGTTTTTTTGGGGATACTTCATATCCACACCATAATACCCCACGGAGCACAACATCTCAACAACCACAATTGTGTTACTAGAACATACTAAATGTACTAGGCAAGGTGGCTCATGCCTGTAATACCAGCTACTTGGGCAGCTGAGACAGGAGGATTTGAGACAGAAGGATTGCAAGTTCAAGGCCAGCTTGTTTCAAAAATAAATAAATAAATTCATGTATACATACATAAATACATAAATGGGGCTGTCACCCACTATTTAGGATGTAGTTCAGTGGTAGAGTGCCCCTGGGTCCAATCCTCAGTACCACAAAAAAAAAAAAAAAAAAAAAAAGAATGGGGTTCTAAATGTGAAGATTCCAGAGTTAGCTTTTCACCTTGACTTGGACATTACAGAATTTTTTTTTTTTTTTAAAGAGGACAAACATAATCACTGTGCTCCTCTATACAAGTAATAAAAGCTTAGTCCTTCTAGTCCTAATTTGCCTGTCTTAGGAAGATGGATGTGATAAGCCTCAGTACTTGAATTCCTTCTATCACTACTCAAGTAGTCTGTTTATACATTGGTCATTATTTAGTAACTCCTTGACTTCTATTTTTTCTTTGTACTTGATTCTAGAGACAATTATCTTTAGAAATCTGAATATAAGAATTGGGCAGAGGGCTGAGGTTGTGGCTCAGAGGTCCACTCGCCTAGTATTCCTGAGGTACTGGGTTCAATCCTTAGCACCGAATAAAAATAAAAATAAAGATATTGTGTCCACCTATAACTAAAAAATGAATATTTTTTTTAAAAAAAAGAATTGTGCTGAACATGGTGGCACATGCCTGTAATCCCAGCAACTGAGGCAGGAGGATCATAAATTCAAAGCTAGGCTCATGAATATACCAAGGCAACTCTGTGAGATACTGTATCAAAATAAAAAATAAAGGGGCTGGAGCTGTGACTCAGTGATTAAGCACTCCTGGGTTCAAGTGGCATGTTCAAGTGGCATGTTCAAGGCCAGACTGAGCAATTTAGCAAGCCCCAGTCTCAGAAGAAAATGGAAAAGAAAAAAAAAAAAGGCTTGGGATATAGTTCACTGTAAAGCACCCCCTTGTTCAATCCTCAATACATCCAAACAAATACAAAAATAAACCAAAAAGCTAGAAACAACTTTTTTATCAATTTTTTATCAATAAACAATGCAAACTATAGCACACTTTTCTTTGAGACCCTCAGCAATTCAGTTAGACCCTGTCTCAAAATAAAAAATAAAAAAACAACTGGGGGTCTGTTTGGGGTTGTGGCCCAGCGGTAGAGCGCTTGCTCTGCATGTACAAGGCCCTGGGTTCTATCCTCAGCACCAAATAAAAGTAAATAAATAAAATAAAGGTACTGTGTCCAACTACAACTAAAACAAACAACTGGGAATGTGGCTCAGTGGGTTAAGTGCCCTGGGTTCAATCCGTGCTAAAACAACAACAACAATAACAAAACACCCATAGTTTATGGAAAACTATCTGAAGAACATTCTTGATCCTTTAGGTATGCTACCTTCTGTGTGTGGTGAGTAATGTGTATTGACTCACCGATATTAGGTCCATCCCAGTTCACTAGCTTAAGCCACTTGCTGTGATTGAATTTAATCTAGACCTATTTGGCTAAGATCTGAGAAGAAACTTTATTTGGGTATCAATGCTAGTCCATCTCTCCCTTGAAATAAAATAAAAAAAAAACATGTATTCCATTTTTTAAAAATATTTTCTGCTGTAGATGGATGCAATACCTTTATTTTATTTTTTATTTTTATATGGTGTTGAGGATCGAACCCAGTGCCTCATACATGCTAGGCAAGCGCTCTACTACTACACTACACCACTGCATTACAACCCCATCCCCCATGTAATCCATTATTTGCTGGCATCTATCCTGTGCCCATAAGGAAAAGCAGCTTTAGGACCAAGGTGATGCTATTCTTTACAGAACAAAAGAAGAAAATTGATAACACTGAGATTCCCTAAGCCAACCAACCCGATTACCTGGTTTAATGTCTGTATTTTCTTTAATAATCTCCCTTACTGTTTAAGTCAATTTGAGTTGGAGGTTTTATAACTTGCAGTTACAAAAACAAATTTTAAAGAGAATTATAATTAAATATAATTACTGACCTCCCATTAAATCTTTTCCTCCTATTTTCTCTATTTTAGTGAGCGCTCCTACCATCTACTCACTAGAAAGCAAAGAGCATGGGCATCATCCTTGACATCTTCCCAGTATTTCTGTTATAATCACACATCAAGGGCTGGGGTTGTGGCTCAGAGGTAGAACACTTGTCTAGCATGCATGAGGCAATGGGTTCGATCCTCAGCACCACATAAAAATAAAGGTATTGTGTCTACCTACAACTAAAAAAATAAATGTCTAAAAATTTAATCCCATTAAATCATTCAAGAAATACATCGATAATCTCAACACTTAAAAATCTCTCCATTATGGGGCAGAGAGAGAGCTCAGTGGTAGCTCACTTGCCTAGCATGTCAGAGTCCCTAAGGTTGATGCCTGGCACTGGAAAAAAAAAGTCTCTTACTTGGGTCCATAGATTTAGAACACTACCATTGACCCTCACAAAGAAAATTGCAACTCTCCAAATGCTTTTTTTGCCTTTAGCAGTGTTTTTTTTTTCCTGATAAACAATTATAATATCTAGAGTTGGAACAAGGAAAGACTTTACTTTTTAATTCCATTCACCTTCACCAGAGGTAACCAGAAATAACTTAAATAATGGCTATGAAGAAATGTGTAAGAATTCATTCTTAATAAACTAATAACTACAAATCATCCATTGAAAAAAATCATCTGTGAGTTTACCTTCACATTGTCACTAGGACTCATAATATCAAAGAAAGGAGACAGCACCATAGAAGAAAAAAATCCACAAAATCTTTGTTACACTTAAGTCAGAAAAGGTAGGGTAAGGCTTTATTTAGGTCAGCCAAGTCCTCACTGTGTGGGGTCCTGCAGAGTGAAGGCTTAAATTCAAGACTGTGGCAAAACACCTGAAGTTCATTGCCAGGACTGTGATGGTACAGGAAGGGAATGTGGAAGATGGATATAGGACCCTAAGTAGAATCCTGCTATCTAGGGCTCACTGAGGGACAGAGGGAAAGCTATAAAACCTGCCAATGGATCTACACCATGGTAATGGCTCAAAAGATCAACTTTTTTCTTTTTATCTTGGTGCTGGGGATTGAACCTGGGTTTCACACATGACATGCAAATGCTCTGCTATTGCTAGGGATCACACATACTATGCAGCACTCCATCACTGAGTTCTACATATTTATTACCCTGAAAATAACCCCATCACTTCCCACCTACCACTCAACCCCCAAAAACCTCTACTCTACTTTCTGTATCCATTGATTTATCTATTCTGGATATTACATAAATGGAATAACACAGTAATAAGTAAGGCCTTTTGGTCTGGCTTCTTTCAATAAGCATGTTTTAAAACATACATTCATGTTGTAGCACATATCCATTATTTTTTTCCTTCAATGGCCAAGTAATGTTCCACTATATGGGTATTTTGTATTTTATCTATTCTTTTGATGGACAACTGGGGTATTTCCACTTTTTAATCACTGTGAATAATGCTGTTGTTACAAACATTCCAAGTTTTCAAGTGCATTTATTTTCAATTCTCTTAAATGTAGGAGCAGAAATACTGGATTATGCGGTATTTCTATATTTAACTTTTGAGAACTACCAAGCTGTTTTCCACAGTGGACATACTAGTTTGTGTGTGTGGGTGTGGAGTGTGTCTAGGAATTGAACCCAGTGGTCCTCTACCACTAAGCTACATCTACCGCCCTTTCTCAACATTATTTGAGACTGGGTTTCAAAACTAAGTTGCTGAGGCTGGTCTTGAACTTGCTAACCTCAGTCTCCCAAGTTGCTGGGATTAAGTTATGAGCAACCATGTCATCTTAAAAAAAATATCTTAAAAAAACATTCCTACCAGCAATTTATGAAGGTCAATTTCTTCTTGTCTTTGACAATACTTTTTAGTTACAGACATCCTAGGTGATGTAAAGTGATAACTCATTGTGGTTTTAATGGGCATTTATTTCTGATAGCTAATGATGTTGAGCATCTTTTAACGAACTTACTAAAAAGAGAAGGCTTTTATTAAGGCTTTCCTATGCTACTTCAGAAAGAATATTAAATGGGCAAAGATTTAAATAATTTGTTTATACTATAAGTTTCTTAAAAAAACACATATATTTTGTTGTTGTTCTTTCATTCTTCTACAGAAAGAAGGAAGGGTATTAAGAGGAGCACAGCACAATGTTTCAAAATAGATTTAAAAAATCGAAAAAAAATAATTTTATGATAAAAAATGGGGAGCACAACAAAGTAAGCATCAACTCCGGGCTGGGGCAAAAGCTTGAGCAGTACGTCGAAATCCAAGCAAAGTAAAATCAGGATCCATAAGGAGTGTGGCCTCACACAATATATTGGGAAATGAGCATCAGAGTCTGAGCAGAAAATAGAGGGCTCCCACACAGAGGAGAAACCTAGTATGGGCTCAGGAATCCATTCAGGATAAGAATGTATCCATGCAAGAGAAGGACTGTGGCCTGGCATTCAGAGTTTGAACCTGCAGGGGTGACGTGTGGATCATATTGAGAGGGAGCAGCAGTACTGCAGGACTGATTACTATTGGGGGACTAAATATATACATTAACCATAACAGAAGTCTGGTTTATCACTATCATAAAAGGGAGTTACAAATCTGAAATAATAATAATAATAATGTAATAACTGATTAGAATTAAGAATTATCAGTGGAAATACAGTTTTTTTTTTTTTTAGTTGTTGATGGACACTATAACTTTATTTTTTATTTATTTATTTTTATATAGTGCTGAGGATTGAACCCAGTGCCTCACACATGGGAGGTAAGCACTCTGCCACTAAGCCCCAGCCCCAGCCCAGGAAACAGTTTTTAACAGATTAGAAATAAGTATAAATGTGTATGAACACGTGTGTGTGTGTGTGTGTGTGTGTGTGTGTGTTTTCATATTCCCAAGCTATTTGATGGCGCCCTGGGTAGCAATGCCTCAATGACAATGAGGACATTTAGCATCCAAATTTTGATTTCTAAATTCCTCTCTTCACCAAATGCTATCAGGGCTCCTTGGAGAAATGGAACATAGAAAAAAAAGATAAAAGATAAAAAAAAGATAAAATGTCATTGGCATCAGGTATGGTGGCACACACTTATAATCCCCAGTGACCTAGGAGGCTCTTGCAGGAAAATCTCAAATTCAAGGCCAGCCTCAGCAACCTAGGGAGGCCCTGTCTTAAAACTGAAAATCAAAAGGGCTTAGTGGTTAAGCAACCCGGGGTTCAAGTCCTGGTACCAAAAATCCAAAAATAAAACATTAACAACCTCATGTTGGGTGGGCTGGGGTTATGGCTCAATGGTAGAGCACTTGCCTAGAATGTGTGAGGCACTAGGTTCAATTCTCAGCACCACATAAAAATAAATAAAAGTCCACCAACAGCTAATAAAATACATTAAAAAAAAAAAAACTCATGGGAACCAGCTTGAGGGCTCCCATTGGACAAATCTGGGGTAATTCAAATATCAAAACAAATGTTGAGTAATGATTTATAACTAACTGACTACAAAGGAAACCATAACTTCAGACAGCTAAATATTTACATGGTTTCAAAATATTTCCTGTAAAATACTTATTAATTATAGAGACTTAACTTTCCATTAAAGAAGCCTGGCAGACACTGCGTTAGTCTATTAATCAAAGTGAACAAAGTAGTAAGTCAACTTGAAAGTATATGCCAACTAACAGGATGCAAAGAGAAGTATATAGCATCATTTCTATATTTTTTCTACTAGCAAAGCATAACCTGAATCTAATTACCAGGAAACATAAGACAATTCAAACTGAAGGAAGTTCTACAAAATGGCTGAACTGTAATCTTCAAAAGTGTCAAAATCAACAAAATACTGAGGAATTGTTCAGACTAAAGATAGATATTAGGGGCTGAGGTTGTGGCTCAGTGGTAGATTGCTCGCATAGCACATTTGAGGCCCTAGGTTTGATCCTCAGCACCACATAAAAATAAATAAAGATATTGTGTCCAACGAAAAAATAAATATTTAGAAAAAAAAAGATTATCAGGCTGGGGTTATGTCTCAGTGGTGGAGCTCTTGCCTTAGCACACATGAGGCACTGGGTTCGATCCTCTGCAGCACATTAAAAAAATAATAAATAAAATAAAGTTATTATAAAAAGATATTAATCGAAAGCAACACAATGATTATGAACTGAATTGTTTTGCTATCAAGACTAAATTATTAGAGGGCTGGGGTTGTGGCTCAGCGGTAGAGTGCTCGCCTAGCATGTGTGAGGCCCTGGGTTCAATCCTCAGCACCACATAAAAATAAATAAATAAAATAAAGATATTGTGCCCAACTGCAACTAAAAAATAAATAAATATTTTTTAAAAAGACATTATTGGAGCCAGGTGCTGTGGTGCACCCCTGAAATCCCATCAACTCAAGAAGCTGAGGAAGGAGAATCATGAGTTTGAGGTCAGCTTCAGTAATTTAATGCTGTCTCTCAGAAACTTAGCAAGCAAGACTGTCTCAAGATAAAAAAATAGAAATAGGCTGGGGATGTGGCTCAGTGGTAAAGTGCCTCTGGGTTCAAACAGCAGTACCTAAAAAAATATATTTCTTTTCTGTAATTAAAGCCTTTGTGCCATCTGTTGTGAGGTGATGAAGAGAGTCAAACAAGGACTCAGGTATTTAGTAGACCTGCCTTTAATTAGGACCACTTTGGATTCTGTAAGGAGATTCTCTTCAGTTTTGACATCCTTGTTTAACCACAAGAAAGCACCTGGCTGCCCTGGGCTGCACATGTTCTACTCATGGCCCTTCAAACCTATCAGAGTACTGGATTGTGAGCTGACACCTCCGACATCCTGAGTGAAGGGATTATATGCTGGGGCATGCACATGTGACATAACTGATGCTGCCTTTTACAGTTTCTTCCAAGAAAAAAATGTTATTGAAGTTTCAGATAATTGGATAAATCTTTAACTTTTGCTTTTAAAAGTGTTTTGGGGGCTGAGGTGGTGATTCAGAGGTAGAGTGGTCGCCCAGCATGCACGAGGTACTGGATTTGACCCTCAGCACCACATAAAAATAAAATAAAGGTATATCTACCTCCAACTAAAAAAATAAATATTAAAAAAAAAAGTGTTTTGGGAATCAGGTGTGGTGGCACACACCTGTAATCCCAGTGGCTTAGGAGGCTGAGAAATGAGGATCACAAGTTCAAAGCCAGCCTCAGCAATGGTGAGGTACTAAGCAATTCAGTGAGACCCTATCTCTAAATAAAATACAAAATAGGGCTGGGATGTGGCTCAGTAGTTAAGTGCCCCTGCGTTCAATCCCTGGCTCCGCCCCACCACCACCAAAAAAAAAAAAAAAAAAAAAAAAAAGTGTTTTGGGAAAGATAAACAAAATGAAAAAAATGGAAAAATCATTTTTGCTTTGAAAAATTCAATGCAAGTATATTTTACTATTTATAACCATATTAAAACTTAAACTTGACCAAACAAGTCTTTTTTAATAATTTACTCTAGGGACTCTGGTATTTACTCTATCTTCTATTTTTTTTTTTTTTTATATTTAAAGACAGGGTCTTGCTAAGTTGCTTAGGGTCTCACTAAATTGTTGAGGCTAGCTTTGAAATCATGATCCTCCTGCCTCAGCCTCTTGCACCACTGGGATTACAGGAGTGCGCTACCATACCAGGCTCTTCATACATTCTAACCAAATCATCTGGAATATTTGTAAGATGTTCTCTTTACCATCAGAATGCACTGCCAGTGAAGACTATAAAAGGTAGAACACCTTTTTTTGGAGTACAGACAGAAAATGTTAAAGAAAATTATATTCTTTGTTTTAATAATTCATGCTAGGATATTATACTAATAAGACAAATATGGATGGTTTCAAAGATTTACAAGAAGAAAAATCACTTAAGCTGTGTCATGTTAGTAAATTAGTGGGGAAAACACTTAGTACCTAACAGAAGGTAAATTATTTTAAAACTATTAGTATGCTTCTACTATGGAGTACTGCACAGCCACAATAAATGATTTGGTCAAGTTATATTTACTTCCATATATAGAAGTCCATGATACGTTAAGTGAAAAGGATTATAAAGTGATACTATGATACAATAAAGTTTTTTTTTTAAATCCTGTCTATTTAAGGGTAGCATTAAAAAAAAGATTTCCATTAAGATAGGACTGACCTATAGAATCATCTCCATTCAACATTACCTTGGAGATTATAAAGTAAGGATTAAAAAAATTAAACATTGGAAAAGATAAGTAATCCCAGCAACTCAGAAAGCTGCGGAAGGAGGATCATAAGTTTGAGGTCAGCTTCAGTAATTTAGTGAGTCTCATAGTAACTTAGCAAGACTGTCTCAAAATAAAAAAAATAAAAATAAGCTGGGGATGTGGTTCAGTGGTAACGTGCCTCTGAATTCAATCCCCAGTACTTAAAAAAAATATTTATTTTCTATAATTAAAACCTTTGTGAAATAAATATAGAAATATAGAAAACCAAGAAACATCTGGGTGTGGTGGCATATGCCTGCAATCCCAGTGACTCAGGAAGTTCAGACAGGAGGATTGCCAAGTTTAAATCCAGATCAGCAACTAAGCTAGTCTCTAAGCAATTTACAAGACCTTGTCTCAACATTTAAAAAAAAAATAAAAAGAGCTGGAAGTGGCTCAATGGTTAAGTGCCCCTGGGTTCAACTCCCAGTACCAAAAACAAACAAACATAAATAGATGAATTTCTTAAAATTACAAATACCCCAAACTAAATTTATTAATATTTAACCACTGACCAATAGTTATCTGTCCAGTTTAATGTCAAATATATCAAAGCCTCTTTCCAGCGAGGCATGGTGAAGCACACCTATAATCCCAGCAGCTTGAGAGGCTGAGGTTCCCAAGTTTGATGTCAGCCTTAGCAATTAGCAAAAAAAAGTTAGCAAGTTTCAAAATAAAAAATAAAAAGGGCTGGGGATATAGCTCAGTAGTGAAATGTCCCTGGGTTCAATACCCAGTATTGCAAAAAAAAAAAAAAAAAAAGCCTCTTTCCTCTTTGTCTTCAATGATTTAAACAAAGATTAAACTAATTGTTTTATATTTCTAAATGCACTAATAAGTAGTATGTTTTATGGTTTTAAGTCAGTTTCCCTTTTTTCATCTGATCTCCAATTTAGGAAGGAACTTGTTTTCAACTTTAAGTTCAGAATTGGTTGTTTGGAACTCAACTAATTTCCCCTAGAAATCCTAACAGTAGTGAAGTTTCCTGCTTAGCTTAGAAAGGAGCTAATTTAACCCATAATGCACACATTGGTCAGTACCAATATAATACATATAAATTAGAACCAAATTCTCATTGACAAAAATGTTACTAAGGATAAAATACCTCTAGTGTTCCAATGTGAGAAGTCAAACACATGCCTTCTTTCTTCAATTTCCTTTTTCCCAACCACTCAACTCAAGACTACTAAGAAAGGACAGATATTTCTAACTTTTCTCACTTCTAAATCCTGGCATGGCTAGTAGTGTCCTAACCTGAGAGGCAGTAGCAGTACTAGGATATAGTTATGTTACTCTTCACTCTGCCCAGTGCCGAAGAGTGAGGAGAACAGGTAGAATTAGAAAGTTCATATATGTCTGTATATACATGATAAATTCATATATATTCACAGACTCATTCACCTATATATTCTTCCACTCTATAAATGTTAGGCTTGGACATGTGGCAATGGAACATAAGTGAACGTGAGCTATATTCCACACATCTAAGCAGAGGGGTTTTTTTTTGTTTTTGTTTATTTATTTTCTTTCTTTTTTTAAAAAATTTGTTCTAATTAGTTACACATGACAGTAGAATGCATTTTGACACATTGTACACAAATGGAGCACAATTTCTCATTCCTCTGGCTGTACATAGTGCAGAGTCTTACTGGTAGTGTAATCATACATGTATATAGGGTAATAATTTCTGTCTCATTCTACTGTCCTTCCAATCCCCACAGTCCCACCCCTTCCCCCACTCCCCTCTGCACAATCCTAACTTCCTTCCTTCTTCCCCTGACCCCTGGGTGTTTTTTTGTTGTTGTTGTTGTTTTTCTGGTTTTGAACCCTGGGGCTCAAGAGATCCTTCCACCTCATCTTCCCAAGAGCTGAGGCTACAGACTGATGCTTGCCACAATGTTTGGTTCTAAGCACAGCTTTAAAATCACTTGTGTGCTCTGACTTAGTCTTTTGTACACTTGCCCTCATCCTTAGAAAAAAAGCCACTGGATTTGAGGAGTTGGTGGTAAAAAAAGCAGGATGATTTAGGAATTTATCTTCATCTGATTCATCACTCTGTTAAGAAAAGACCATGGGGCTGGGGATGTGGCTCAAGTGGTAGCGCGCTCGCCTGGCATGCGTGCGGCCCGGGTTCGATCCTCAGCACCACGTACAAACAAAGATGCTGTGTCCGCCAAGTACTAAAAAATAAATATTAAAAAATTCTCTCTCTCTCTCCCTCTCTCTCTCTCTCTCACTCTTTAAAAAAAAAAAAAAAAAAGGAAAGACCTTATAGCTCATCATAGGTACTATACTGGTGTCAAAAACAGTAACCAAAGCTAGAAAGAGCAGAGGTAGGAGAGGTAGGCAGTGCTGTACTCTAAAGAATTACAGAAAATGTTCTCTCTAGTATCCTTATCTCTTGGCTAAATTTCTGTAATAACTTTTTTATTGCTCCACTCCATGTGTAAGCTGGACATGGTGGGCACATGCCTATAATCCCAACCACTTGGTGGCAGGAGGATCCCAAGTTTGAGGTCAGCCTCAGCAATTCAGTGGGACCCTAAGCAACTTAGCAAGACCCTATCTCAATACCACTTATATACAAGAATAGGGCAAAGGTAAAATTAATAAACAAAATCAAATATAGATGTAAGTTGGAAAAACTGCTACTAAATTAAACTTTCAAATATCTTGACTCACACCTAAAAAATGTGGAATAAGATAGTTGCAGGTGAGCCTCACTAACTTAGTGAGGCCCAAAGTAACCCAAGAAGACACTGTCTCAGAATAAAAAGTAAAAAGGGCTGGGATTGTGGCTCAGTTGTTAAGTGGCCTTGGGTTCAATTCCTGGCACAAAAACAATAACAAAACAAAAAAAATCAAGCCAGGCATGGCGGATAATCCTAGCTCCTAAGGAGGCTGAGGAACGAGATCACAAGTTCAAGGGCAGCCATGGCAATGTAATAAGAGTGTCCCAAAATAAAAAGGGCTGCAGATGTAGCTCAGTATAGAGTACTTGTCTACAATGTATCAGGCCTGCGGTCAATCCCCAGTAGAGGGATTGAAACAAACCAGGTAAGACTATACATAAATGAATACTGACAACAAATCTAAAAAACAATTTAAATACACAAATAATATATACTCAAAACAAAAAACGAACCACTCAAAATTAGCATTCAGACTTACCGTAATAGGAGTTCTTTGGGAAGTTTTTTATTGATTACAGCTTCATCACTATTTGAAAACATCTGCAAAAACAAAATCACTGTCAACAGTGTAAAGTTTACTTAACATTTTATACTATATTCAACTCAACAGTTCAGAGATAATCCTCCCAGGAGATTTTAAAAAATTAAGCCTATTGTAAGCCTAAATAGTATTTTCAGAGATGCTTTGGGCTTCAAACAATTTTTGAGGCATTTCATTCCATCTTTTGAGATAAAGAACTAATAGAAAAAAGTGCTGGGGGCTGGGATGATGGCTCAGGGGTAGAGCGCTCACAGAGCACGATCCTCAGCACCACATAAAATAAATAAATAAAATAAAGTTATTGTGTCCAACTACAGCTAAAAAACTAAATATAAAAAAAGTGCTGGGGAGTGATATTGACCAAATTATATTGTTATATTGTGTATAAGTACAAATATATAACAAGTTCCATAATTATTTACAACTAGAATGTACTAATAAGAAATGTGGAAAAATGTAATGTAAAACTTGAAAAATAAAAGTGGGAAAAATAAATAATAGAAGAATATTATGTGCCAGATACTGCTATAAGTGTTTTTCATGTATTAGTGTTTTTAGTCTTCATGCCATTCTTCACTTTCAAGATAAGGAATTACAAAAGGTTACTGCTCAAGGTCACATTATTGCAGAGTGATTACTTTAAAGTGCCCACACCTGGCTTGCATTTACTTTTTCAAGGAGATATTCAGAAACCTGGAATGTGTCTCTTCTGTGTTTAAGATACAACATGCAGAAAACTGATAATGCTTCCTAACCACTGCCATTAGGTATCCACAATGGGTACTTTTAAACACAGCTACCATTTTTGCCACAAAGGTGTTCATAATCTAAGTTTGTCTAGTAAGGGTATGTAAAAAAGCAAATACATATATCCAGTAAAAAGTACTGTAAAAATCAACAAATACACATGCCACTGAAGCCAATTTAAATTCAATCCCTGCTATTAGTATTGCAAAAATTCCTCTTGATTTCATGTAATGAACATTAATGACACCCTGTAAATATCAGGCACTTTTCTAGGCAATGAGACACAAAGATATCTCTGTCCTTAAAGAGCTCTTGCTCTACAATAAAGAAAACAGAAACTAATTCACTGACTGAGATGTATATCAAAACAAAAGATGGGACAACTAATTCTGCCTGCAAATATATCTAAATTGGTTCCTAAAGGAATATCAGAATTAATTAGGAAAAAAGGGAGAGTGATAACACACAAACAAGAGATTAACAGTACAAAATAAAGGAGCCATACATAAGAAGGTCCTGATAGTTCATTAAAATTCAAAGTAGAGAAACTAGTGAAGGGGAAGCAGATGGGAAGGAGAAACAATGAATAGAATGCAGTACCCCATCTCAGATATTTAAAGATTAATTGCATAATAAATATTTTCTAATAACTTTAATAAAATACGTTCCACATAAATGGAAAGCTCTTGGAGGGTACACAGTATGCTGTCACATATGCCATATTTCCAGGGCTGAGTACAAAGCCTGATATATTGTTGAACTCAATAAATCTAATGAATTAATTGTTAAGCATGGTGGGGCTGGATCATGAGGAAACTTATATACCAGGCTAGAAATCTGAAACAACAAAGTAGGGAGGGGGAGGGGGAGGGGGAGGAGGAGGAGGGGGAGGAGGGGGAGGAGGAGGAGGAGGAGGAAGAGGAGGAGGAGGAGGAGGAAGAGGAAGAAGAGGAGGAGGAGGAGGAGGAGGAAGAAGAAGAAGAGGAGAAAGAAGAAGAAGAGGAGGAGGAAGAGGAGGAGGAGGAGGAGGAGGAGGAGGAAGAGGAAGAAGAAGAGGAGGAGGAGGAGGAGGAGGAGGAAGAAAAGAAGAGGAGAAGGAAGAAGAAGAGGAGGAGGAAGAGGAGGAGGAGGAGGAGGAGGAAGAGGAAGAAGAAGAAGAGGAGGAGGAGGAGGAGGAGGAGGAAGAAGAAGAAGAGGAGAAAGAAGAAGAAGAGGAGGAGAAAGAGGAGGAGGAGAAAGAGGAGGAGGAGGAGGAGGAGGAGGAGGAAGAAGAAGAAGAAGAAACTGAACTCCGGAATGGTAGAAGATGATGCTGGGGCAGTGGGAATAAAAAAAGAAACTGAAGAAAAGTATTCTCTCCTCACCCCATATTAGGGATGGAGCTACACCATTGAGCTACATACCCATCCCATTTTTTTTTTCTTTTCTCTTTTTAAGTAGGGTCTGGCTAAATTGTCCAGGCTGGCCTCAAATTTGCTAGTCTTGGCCTCCCAATAGCTAGGATCACAAGGATGAGCTATCACCCATGGCTTGAAGATAAGGATTCAAGAAACAATACTTGGTGACCAAAAGTAGGATCATTTAGCAATTATCAGTGCAACAGATTACAGAAATGAGAGTACTGACAATTAAGTTCTTCTTCTTCTTCTTCTTCTTTTTTTTTTCTTTTTTTTGGTGGTACTGAGGCTCAAACCCAGGGTCTCATGTATCCTAGGCAAAGTGCTCTCCCACTGAGCTACATCCCCAGCCTGACAATTAAATTCTTTAGAAAATTATCTTGCTATTCTCCTGCCTCAGTCTCCCAAGTCACTGGGATTATAGGTGTGTGCCACCTCACCCAGCCCTGAGTACACCTGTAATTAAGTACGAATACATAAAATTGTCATGTATTTTAAAAGCTAAATAATCAAGGACAGATGATATTACTAACATGTTGCAAAAATAGCTAGAATATCAAAGATTACGACCTAGGAGATACTTGGAGTTGGACTGTAAACAACACACATTAATAAGCTTGAGATCTCCAGGGTGGGAAATGAAATCTGTAAAAGCAAAATATTATCACTAAATAGCCAACCTCTTAGCACTATGCCCAATTCAAAACTACAAAAAGTAAAGTATCAACTGGGTATGGTGGTGCACACCTATAATCCCAGCTCCTCAGGAGACTGAGGCAGGAGGATTGGAAGTTCAAGATCTCAGCAACTTAGTGAGATCCTGTTTCAAAATGAAAATGAAAAAGGGTTAAGGGTATACCTCAGTGGTAGAGCACTTCTGGGTTCAGTTCCCAGTACCAGAAAGGGAAAGAGAAAAAAAAAAATAAGGCATAATCATTATCCTGTATACTCAAAGTGTTCTATTAAATGCTATGTCTCTCCTAATAAGATACTCTGCTCCTTTGAATACATGGTAATGTAAATTAAAAAATAAACATGCTGGGGCTGGGATTGTGGCTCAGTGGTAGAGTGCTTGCCTAGCATGTTTGAGGCACTGAGTTTGATCCTCAGCACCACATAAATGTAAAATAAAGATGTTGTGTCCACTTAAAACTAAAAAAATAAATATTAATAAAATAAACATGCTATATGTTGTTCACATGATTTCTTCTTTAACTGTAGATATAAAACAAAAGAACAAAAAATTTAAAAGTTTATTTTTTCCCTAGTACAGTCTATTATATAGACTGCATGTTGCTGCCTCTATAAGAGTATGATGGTATGTGAAGGGGAAAGGGACACATAAACCTGGGAATATTTGGGAAACAGCACATGTATAGGATATCTATGCAGATTTATATATCCCTCCCTCCTTCCTTTTGCACATAAGTATTCTACTTTAAGTTTGTAAAGAATGGATCAGTGGTTCACAAAATGTGGTCCTCTGAACAAGGGTATCAGCGTTAACCACAGAACTTGTTAGAAATACAAATTCTTGGGTGGGACCCCAGACCTATAGAATGAGAACCTGGGGGAATGGTAGAGGAAGGGAAAGGGAGGCAATCCGTACCTTAAAAAGACTTCAAGGTGATATGATGTACCCTAAAACGTGAGAACCAATGGACCAGAAAAATTAGATTGAGAGTCTCAGAATTCAAAAATTTACACTTCTAACAAAACCAGGGTCACCAGCTGTCCGTAGGCTGTGTGTGGATTGTGTTACACATAGTAGCCTCTTGAGGGGATAGGCTTGGCTCTGCAGACTCCCTGTCAGGAACTGAAGACATGATACAGATGCGGCTCCGCCTCAGCTATGCCTAAAATCCCACACATCACCTGAGATGGACGTGACTCACCATGATGTCAATCAATCTGCTGACCAGGAGACATCACTAAACAAGACTCCACCCTTGAAACCTTATCCCCCTCTGATGTCTCTGCTATAAAATAAAGAAAACTTGGGGCTCACAGTCTCTTTTCCAGGGTTCTGTCCAGTGTGGAAGCTGACCCTTAAGGTCGCAGAGCTGTCTCTCCCTCAATTGGAAAACTTTTGAAAACTACTCTCTGTGTGTCTTTTCTTGGCTTTCTTAGCTTAATATTGCAGCCAGCTCTTTTAAACCAAGTTCATCTTGTCTGTGTGGGTCATTGGCGAGAAAACAGAACATTTAACATCAATTAAAATGATGTAGCAATGGATCTTAGGAAATAAGCTTAGAGGTAGACACAAAGCAGTATTAAATGCTTTCTAGTAAACCCTATTGGCTTCTGTTCCTGTCCACACTATTTTTCATAAAACAATGTTTCACAGAATTGACACAATATAACTGTTGCAGTTATTTTACTATTTCAGCTGAACACAAATTCTAAGTTTCTCACACAAAAAACATAAAGGGGTGTCAAAACATTTTGGATCAAGGCATTACAACAAATTTGTGAAAAATTTTAGGCATATTATTCATAGGCCAGTGAATAAAAGTTTAACTTCTGACATTCTTCCATAATCTGATTTTATTTTCTTAATATTTATTTTTAAGAGACAGGATCTTTCTATGTTGTCTAGGCTGCTCCTGAACTCCTGGGCTCAAGTTATCTTGTCTTAGCCTCCCAAGTAGCTGAACTAGAGGTATATTGGTATTATATGAACACAGAGCTATATAATAATATATTTTTGTAATCTACTCACAATTACAAGGAAGCAGTCATGGGAAAAACATGAAGCAACTACAATGTTCATTCCTTATTGTTTCAAGGAAGGTCAACATAACCTAAGTAAGCAGATAATATCAAAAGTCATCTTTTAGGAATAGAATTGTCTTAAATATGCAGGTTCTTAAAAACTAAGTGTTTAAGCCACGCACAGTGGCACATGCCTGTAATCCCAGTGGCTTGGGCAGCTGAGGCAGGAGAATTGCAAGCTCAAAAGTAGCCTCAGCAAAAGCGAGGCGCTAAGCTCAGTGAGGCCCTGTCTCTAAAGAAAATACAAAGTAGGGGTGGGGATGTGGCTTTCTTGTCAAGTGCCCCTGAGTTCAATTTCCAGTATCAAAAAACAAAACAAAACAAAACAAAAACAAAGCGGATTTGAGCTGGGCGCAGTGGTGCATGCCCATAATTCCAGCAGCTTGGGAGCCTGGAGTATCACAAATTCAAGGTCAGCCTCAGCAACTTAGCTAGGACCCAAGCAATTCAGTGAGATCCTGTCTCTAAATAAAATACAAAACAGGACTGGGATGTGGCTGAGTGATTAATTGCCCTGAATTCAATCCTGGATACAAAGAGAAAAAAAAAAAAAAAAAACACTCAAACCCAAACCTAAGTGATTTGTCATATATGTGCATAGATTCTTTACTTACATAAAATCGTAATTTTTTTCTACAAATTATGTAGCTGAGGAATTATAGTTTTGTAACAACTTGTCCCAAATTGGTATTACATCATTTTATAGAAGAAAGTTCTTTTTTTTTGAGTGGGAGAGACGTCATTATTTTAAACATTTCAATAAGTTTTCAAATATGTTGGCATATTTTGGGACATAGCTTATTAACATGATGAATGTGAATGCTTAGCACACAAATAAGACCCAAGGAACAATTTCAAGATTTTTTAAAGCCAGAATTGGTAGAAAAAGAGCAGACAGAACACGGAAACAAAAAAATATATATATTTGCTCAACAGTGACCCCTGCTGCTCAAAATCATGAAGTCCTAAAAAGGGTTTCAGTTTTCGGTAGACATTACATCTTTATTTTATTTTATGTGGTGCTGAGGATAGAACCCAACGCCCGGCGCATGCCAGACTAGCGCATTACCGCTAGAGCCACATCCCCAGCCCTATCTTCTGTTTTAGCTGGGCATGGTGGTACACTCCTGTAATTCCAGCAACTCAGGAGGTTGAGGCAGGAGGATTGAAAATTCAAGGGTAGCCTGGGCAACTTATCAAGGCCCTAAGGAACCTGTCTTTAAAATAAAAGATAGAAAGGGAATATGGCTCAGTGGTTAAGCATCCCTAGTACCAAGAAAAAAAGGAGGGGTATCTTTTGTTTTGTAAAAGGAGTTCTGAAGACTGGTTATACAACATTATGAATGTACTTAATTAATATTACTGAACTGTATACTTAAATCAGCTAAGATGGTTAATTTTAAACTACATGTATTTTACTATAATTAGAAATTAAAGGCATCTTCTACATTTGAATATCTGTGAAATAAGGACACATCTTCTAATTAAATGTACTTTGAGATGTAAAAGATAATGGTTCGTTTTTAATTTGTGGCATCTTTGATTTGATGAGATATAGTAAAATATAATCAATAAGAGGAAAATATCTCATGAAACATTTCCTAATCTTACCTAGATTCCTAAACACCAGTTCTGAACTAACATGATGTCCTTTATACAGACACAGGAAAGGGACCTTGTCTATTTAGTTCACCACAATATAGTCAGCAATCAACAGTGCCTAGAGATTGCTGAGTCAATGAATGTTATTTATACTGTAGGGATCTGGAAGTAGTCTAATCCCTCTTTTTGACTGTAAAGTCCCAGCAGGCTTCTGTGGCTTTTTAACTCTGTATCTCTATAGTAGAGTGCCATGCAAAAAACAAAAAACTACAATAAAAATATCCATTTGCAAAAAATCCATTTGCAAAAAAGATGTGAATGACAGCAATACAGAAACAGGTTAAATATCATCACAACAAATAAAATAACAATTAAAATATTTGAAGAAATAAGCAAATAAAAATATTTGGAAAAACTAATATCTTGCTTATGGCTCATTTATTTCAATGGATGTTAGCTGCATTAAATTTTTTTAAAGTAATGCTTGAAACATTGGGCTCATTCCCCATCGCAGTCCCTCCAAAGTAATAATTACTAAAAGTTTTCACTGCCATGGAATTTCATGTGTATACAACATTTTAAAAATAGCCTAATTGTGGTATAATTCACATACATAAAATTTAGTGGCATTAAGCATAAACTTTAATGATTTTTAGAAAATTCACAAATGTTGAAATCCTCACAATTCTGTTTTATAACATTCTAACACCCCCAAGATCTCTTATGCCCTATCTGTAATCAATCCCATGTTTCTCCCCAGTCAATAGCAAACACTTCTTTGTTTTCTGTCTTTGCAGATTTTATTTTTCATATACAATCCATGTAAATCCAAAAAATGAAATTATATAATAGGCCATCTTTTGTATCTGGCTGCTTTTACTCTTATAAAAATGTTGTTGAGATTCTTCCCTACTGCAGGGAAGATTGTTCCATTTGATTGCTGAATAAATCCCAATGCATGAAATAATTCTATGCTGTTTATCCACTAACTGATAGACATTTAAAATGCTTTCAATGTTTGCATATTATGAATAATGTTGCTATGATCACTCTCAAAACAAATCTTTTGTGGGGCTGGTGTTGTGTCTCAGCGGTAGAGAGCTCACCTAGCACGTGCAAGGCCCTGGGTTCGATCCTCAGCACCACATAAAAATAAAACAAAGATATTGTGTCCAATCACAACTAAAAACAAATAAATATTAAAAATAACAACAACAACAACAACAAATCTTTTGGTAATAATATGTGTTCACTGCTTTTGGATAGATTCCTAAGAAAAGAACTGCTGGGTCATATAGTAAGTTTGTAATAAACTTTCTTTTAATATTTATTTTTTAGTTGTAGTTTGACACAATCCCTTTATTTTATTTATTTATTTATATGTGGTGCTGGGGATTGAACCCAGGGCCTCACATGTGGTAGGTGAATACTCTACTGCTGAGCCCCCAGCCCCAGGCCTGTAATAAACTTTTGAAGAAACACTCAATTATTTTCCCAAGTAGATGTACCAACCAGGTGTACTTGAGCAAAGCAGTGGTTGCTTGTGGCTGGGGAGGGGCATAGGTATTAATAACTGATAGGCATAAGAAATCTTCGGGATGTTAGAAATGTTATTAAACAGAATTGAGGATTGTAATCCCAGTAATTCTGGAGGCTAAAGCAGGAGGAATGAAAGATTGAGGCCAGTCTCAGTAATTTAGCAAGATTCTGTCTCAAAATAAAATATAAAAAAGTCCAGGGATGTAGCTCAGTGGTAAAGCAGGGGGTACTGGGTTAAATCGAAGGAAGGAAGGAAGGGAGGGAGGGAGGAAGGGAGGGAAGGGAAAGAAAGGAAAAGAAAGTGAAGGAAAGGAAAGAAAAAAAGAAAAACTGGCTGTATAGTGGTATGGGTAGTTACAGTTATTACCCTTCTTTTCCTTTAGCCATCTGAACTGCTGAGATTGGCTTCCAAACTTGCAATCCTTCTGCTTCAGCCTCCAGAGTTGCTGGAATTACTGAGTGTGCCACTGAGTGCAGATGATTCATGCTTTTTTGATCTTACATCCAAGAATTGTTTGCTTATCCCAAGTTCATAAGATCCCATATCTTATTCTACAAATTTTATAGTTACAGTCACCACATCTGGCACTATTTGATTCTTTTTGATGCTACTGAAGCTACTGTGAATCAAACAGTTTTATTTCATTCTAGGATTGTTCAACTCTAGTATATGTAGTACCTCATCTTTCCATTATTTTACTTTCAACCTATTTGTACCTTTGAATCTAAAGTGTATTTCTTCTACACAGAATAAAATTAAATCTTTTTTATTTAGTGTGACAAATATGCCTTTTGACTGAATATTTAATCTATTTAAGATTGGCTAGACATGTCTCTCATTCTACTTGTTTTATAAATAAATGTCTTATATATCTTGTAACTCTGTTCCTCTTTTACTTGCCTTGTTTTTTAAATAAATATTCTAGTGTGTCATTATATTTCTTTCACTGTTTTTGTTTTTAAATGCATATATTTATTTCCTTAATGGTTGCTCTAGCAATTACAATAGCTTATCATAATCTCTTTCAGATTACTAAAAATCAATTCCTGTAAAATATAGAAACTATGCTACAACATCCCTTCTTTTGCTATTATACATTACATACTTATCTCATAAACTCAACTTTATAATTTTAATTATTGTCTTATGCAAATGTCTTTTAATTCAGTTAAAATAATAAAAGAACAGTTTATTTACAGTCTTTTATATTTATACCTCTGTAATTAACATTTACCGTGTTTTTTCTTCAAGTTACCATCTGTATCCTTTCAGCTTGAAAAGTCTTTTAATAGTTCATGCAAGGCAGATCTGCTAACAACAAACTGACTGAGTGCTTTTGTCTAATGGGAATGTTTTTATTTTGCCTCAGTTTTTGAATAACATAGTATTAAGGTTCTCCAGAGAAACAGAAGCAACAGGAGGTGGGAGATGGGGTTGGGAAGAAGGAAAAGATTTATTCTGGGTAAGCTGGCTCATGGTAAGCTGGTGTAATTTAGTTCAAGTCCAAAGGCCCAGGAGCTCTGACATACAAGGACAAGAGAGGAGAGAAGCCTCAAATCAAGAAGAGAGAATTCTCCCTTTTTCCATCTTTTTGTTCAACGCAGGGCTTCCGTAGATTAGATGATGCCTACTCACATCAGAGAAGAGCAGATCTTGTCTACTGATTAAAACACCAACCTCTTACAGAAACACCCTCACAGACATACCCAGAAATAATTTATCTGTTATCTAGGCTCCTTTAGTTCCCTGAAGTTGACACACAAAATTAATCATTTTTGTTGTTTTTCCCAAATATTTATTTTTTAGTTTTAGGTGGACACAATATCTTTTTATGTGGTGCTGAGGATCGAACCCAGTACCCCACGCATGCCAGGAGAGCATGCTACCACTTGAGCCACATCCCGAACCCCTAGAATCCTTTTTAAAACCATTTGGACAAGAAATTCTTATAAACAAAATGAACCATTTTAAAATGTCTAATTTGGGCTGGGGTTATAGCTCAGGGGAAGAACACTTGCCTAGCATGTATGAGACAATGGATTCGATCCTCAGCATCACATTAATAAAAATAAAGTTATTTCTAGTTTCAAAACTTTCTCATCTCCCTGTACCCATTAAGTAATCATCTGAGCCCTATTCCCCCACATCGCAGGATATCATCTAGTCTGCTTTCTGCCTAAGGATTTCCCTGTTTTAAATATTTCATATAAATGAAATCATTCAGTATATGATATTTTTTATGACTGGCTTCTTTTTCCTTTTTGACGTATTGAGATGGAAACCAGGGGCTTGCTACTTCTTAGCTACATACCCACCCCTTTGCATTTTTTATTTTGAGACAGTATCTTGCTAAATTGCTGAGGCTGGCCTCAAATTTGCAATCCTTCTGTTTTAGCCTCCCCAGCTGCTGGGATTACAAGCATGCACAACCACACCTAGTTTCATATCTTTTTATAATGCTTTTGAAGCTTATTTACATTGTTCTGGCTCTCAGAACTTTATTCATTTTAATGGTTTAATAATATTCCATTGTATGTATACCATGTTTTGTTTACCCATTCACAAGTCAATGGACACTTGGGTTGTTCGAACCTTTTGGCTCTTGTATTACTGCTATAAACATTACTATGCATATATTCACAGTATGTGAATACTGTTCTAAATTCTTTTGGTATGAAGTGGAATTATGGTCATTTTAAAGAAATCAACAAACTGTTTTCCATGGTGGCTATGACATTCCACATTCAATGTACAAGAGTTCAGATTTCTCCATATCCTTGCTAACCCTTGCTTTTTTCCCCGTTTTTTTCCTCTTTGTTAAATTATAGCCAGCCTAGTATTTGTAATGTGGTATTTCATTGTGATTTCAATTTGCACTTTCCTAAGGACTAGTAATGTTGAAAATCTTTTTATGTGCTAATTGGCCATTTGTGTATTTTTTTTCTGGAGAATTATCTATTCAGATCCGTTTTTTCCCCCCTTGTGGTGCTTGGGATGGAAGCCAGGACCTCGAACATGACTGGTAAGCACTCTACCACTGAACTACACTCCCAGTCCTAATTGAGATCCTTGACTCATTCCTCCACAACTACTCCCCTCCACCATACTAGGGCCTGAAACCAGGGACACTCCACTACTGAGATATATCCCAGATGCATCCACCTTTTTTCATAGTAGTGGGGATGAAGCCCAGGAGTGCTCTACCAATGAACTACATACATCCCCAACTCTTTATTTCGAGACAGGATCTTGCTAAGTTGCCCAGGCTGGCCTCAAACTTGTGATGTTTGTGTTTCAGCTTCCTGAGCCTTTGGAATTACACACCTGAGCCACCAAGCACAGCAAATCTCTACTCTTAAAATTGGATTTTTAAAAAAAAAAATTCTTATATTTTAGTTGTAGATGGATACAATAGTTCTATTTTATTTATTTATCTTTATGTGATGCTGAGGATCAAACCCAATGCCTTAGATGTGATAGACAAAAAATCTACCACTGAGCCACAACCCCAACACCAAAATTGGATTGCTGTATTGACTTGTAAGAATTATTCATAGGGCTGCAGTTGTAGCTGAGCGGTAAAGCACTTGCCTTGTACGTGTGAGGCACTGTGTTTGATTCCCAGCACCACATATAAATACGCAAATAAAATAAAGGTCCATCAACAACTGAAAAAAAAAAATTCTTCATATATTCTGGATACTAGACCCTTATTATATATGATTTACAAATGAATGTTTCTATTTTATCTATTCACCTTCTTCAGGGTGTCAGTTATTACATTGACTGCTAACCCTTTCTTTCAACATATTTGATATCATCCAACTCCTTTTTGGCTTCTATTGTTTCTGATGAAAAGCTAGCTGTTCACCATTATGCTGTTCTCCTGTATATCATGAATTGTTTTGTTTTGTTTTTTCCTCGTTTTCCAGGGTTTTTCTCTGTACTTGGGTTTAAAGAGTTTGATAACAATGCAACCAGGTATGGATATCTTTGTATTTATCCTACTTGGAGATCATTAAAGTATATCTATGTATAAATCAATGTTTTTCATCAAATTTGAGCTAAGCACATGCTCTATCACTAAACTGCACAACTAATCCTCTATCATTTTTATAATGCCATTTTACTGGTCTTCTCTGTGAGAGGTCATTGTCATCATGCTTTCCTTCAATTATTTTTGTTTTCTTTTATTTCTTTGAACATGTTTAAAACAGATGCTTTGAAATTATTTTTTTCTGTAAAGTCCAATATCATAGCCCTTCACAGAGTTTCTATTGACTACTTTTTCTTTTGTGGTACTGAGGAATTAAACACAGGATAAGTACTCTAACACTGAGCTATATCCTCAGTCCTTTCTTGAGTATAAATCACATTTTTCTATTTATTTTCATGTCTATTACTTTTTGTATTTAAGATATGACATTACAGATAATGTAACAATGCCAGTATTCTGATTTACACCCCCCGGGGGGTTGCTGATATTGTTTTTGTAGATTTTCATGATTATTAACTTGCCTGAACTAATTCTGGATCTGTTTCCACTGCATTATATAGCTGATGATATCTTGATCAATCACCTTACTGTTGTTGCTGTTATTTGAGGGGGAAGGTACTGGGGATTGAACCCAAAGATGCTTTACCACTGATCCACATCCCAGCCCTTTTTATTTTTTATTTTGAGACAAAGACTAAGTTGCTTAGGGCCTTGCTAAATTGCTGAGGCTGGTCTTGAACATACGATTCTCCTGCTCCAGCTTCCTGAGCCACTGAGATTATAGGAGTCCAGGTGTTAGGTATTATTTTTTTTAACTTTTATTTCATTTATGTATTTTACTTATTTATTTGGAATACCAGAGATTGAATTCAATGGCAAGCAACCATTAAGCTACAACCCCAGCCCTATTTTGTATTTTATTTAGAGACAGGGTCTCACTGACTAGCTTAGTGACTTGCCATTGCTGAGTCTAGCACTGAACTCGCGAAACTCCTGCCTCAGCCTCCCAAGCTGCTGGGATTACAGGCGTGTGCCTGGCTCTTTTTTATTTTACTCTTGATTTCCTACAAGTAGTCCCTGGACACACTGCTTATTGGTCAAAGGTTTAGAGGTCATGCTCAAGCATCTAGAGCCCATAAAGCTTTCACTACTTTTTGTCATTGTGTGTGGGCTAGGAATATCTCAAAGTTGAGTAGTGTACAAATCTGTCCTAAATTTTACTTTCTGCTGGGCTTTCTTATGCCTTTCTGTCCACATAAAATGCCTCACATTCAGCTAAAGAACAAGAGACCTCTCCAGCGTATGCTGAGTGTGTTCAAGTCTTCTATACCACCAAGGATACATGGGTATCAAGGTCCACTAAAGGTTATCTCCTTCCCTGGATCTCAGTATTCAATTTCTATCTATTCAGCTGATCTGTTGCTTGCTTCAACCATGATCACAACCTCAGACTAGCTATAACATTGGCCTTCCCCATATGCTGGCCATGGAGAGTTCAACAATGCCCAGGGATATGAAGTTTTTGTGCAGTCTGCTTCAAATTAAGTGAGCTCTCTTTGGCAGCACAACTAACTGGTTTTCATAGATTATTCTGCTATTGGGGTAAGAATGATTCAAAGCAAAACAACCCTAAGCAAAAACACATCAACTGACTCCTATTGGCTCCCACTGTTCTTATCAGCAGTTCAGCAGTTTTGTTACACAAACATTTCTCAGTTTGACAAATGTTTGGTCAATTTCCAGAGTCTTGAAATATATTTTTAAATTTGTCTAGTTATATCACTGCTCTTTGGGGAAAAGATATGATTCTTTGGCTTCTATCTTTTATCACTGGTATTAGACTGGAGTTTAGGCTTAAAACTTTTAGCAGAAAAGCTATCAACAGAATGAAAAGGCAACCCACAGAACTGGAGAAAGTATTTTGCACATTATATAGCCAATAAGGAGTTAATCCAGACTGTATTAAAAAAAAATCTACAAATTCAAAAAACAAAACAATCCCCCCCCCCAAAATTGGTGATGCATGCAAGCCAGCTACTCAGGAATCTAAGGAAGGAGGATCACTTTTGAGTCTAGTAGTTTGAGATCCACTTGGGCACCATAACAAGACCACATCTCAGAAACAAAAGGAAATTAAATAAAACACAAAATGAAAATCTACAACCCAACTATAAAATGGGCAAAGGGCTTAAACAGACATTTCTCCAAAGAATATATACAAGGGCCAAGAAAGACATAGAAAAAGATGCTTAATATCACTAATCTTTAGGGGAATGCAAATCAAAACCACAATGAGGGCTAGAGATGTAGCTCAGTGGTATAGTGCCTGCTTAGCAAATGGCAAGCCCTCAGTTCAATCCCCAGCATCCCAAACAAAAATCACAATGGTATACCACTTCATACTCATTAAAAAGGCTACTATCCACACAATAGCAAAAACAAAAAACCAGAAAATAAACAAGTCTTCATAAGGATATGGAGAAATTAGAAATCCTATGTAATTGCTAGTAGGAATGCAAAATGCTACAGCTGTTATGGAAAACAGTATGGTGGATCCTCAAAAGAGTGAAATAACTATCACTTAATCAAGCAATTCCTCTTCTGGGAATATAACCAAAATAATTCAAGTAGGTATTTGTATACTTGTGTTTATTGCAGCATTGTTCACAGTAGCCAAATGGTAAGATGTAACCGAAGTATATATCTACAGATGAATGAACAAAATGTGCTACAGATCTACAATGTAATCAACTGAGTGTTAAAAACAAAATTCGGATATATGCAGAACTAAAATTATTTGTTTGTTTATTTATTTATTTTTGGTACTGGGGATTGAACCCAGGGGTACTCAACCACTGAGCCACATCCCCAGCCCTTTTTATACTTCATTTAGAAACAGGGTCTCACTAAGTTGCTTAGGGTCTTGCTAAGTTTCAGAGGCTAGTCTTGAACTTCTGATGCTCCTGTCTCAGCCTTTCAACTAAATAGGATCTAAATGTGCCACCACACCAAGCCTCACAATAAACTGTTTATAGAAGAAAGGAGACGGTGGTTGACAGGGGCTGATAGAAAAGAGAAGTTATTTATTGATTACAGATTTTTAGTTTAAGAGATGAAAAAAGTTCTAGAGATAGATGATGGTAAAGGCTGCACAATAATGTAACTGCACTAATACCACTAACCTCTACATTTAAAATTGGTTAAATTCATAATTTCTGTGTTATGCATACCTTGCCATAATAAAAAATGATTTTAAAAACTGCTGGTATATTTCTTACATCTTCAATGTTTAAAATTTTTAATATTTAAAGTCATTTGGTGGTAGACTCTGCAGAGCCAATTTGGTAGGTTGGAACCAATATCTCCTAGAAATCTCATTGATATGATTTGGGATAGTAGTAAGACAAAAATGGAATAAGATCTAGAAGGCAGAGTGAGGCACTAGTGAATAGATTTTAATAATCTTTCTATATTCAGATGTAGGGAATGGCTTTCAAGTTCCATTTTGTCCTCTAAAGTCATTTGGTGGTAGACTGTGCGGAGCCAATTTGGTAGGTTGGAACCAATATCTCCTGGAAATCTCATTGATATGATTTGGGATAGTAGTTAGACAAAATGGAATAAGATCTAGAAGGCAGAGTGAGGCACTAGTGAATAGATTTTAATCTTTCTATATTCAGATGTAGGGAATGGCTTTCAAGTTCCATTTTGTCCTCTGCTCTACATACAGATTTTTTTCTGAATATTGGTCCTGCTGACCAACAGGTGTCCCCAAAGTGCTGCTGAGGATAAAAGCAATAACAGCTACACAGAATAATAGTCTCCCACAGACCTCTCCATAATCTCCCTATTAAGAGGCTACTATGATTTCAATATGGCTTAAGTGTGTCCCCCAAAGGTGTGTAAGCTTTGTTGCCTATTCAGTGATATTTTTTTTTTTTTAATATTCATTGTTTAGTTTTCAGCTTGAGCCACTACCGCTTGAGCCACATCCCCAGCCCATATTCAGTGATATTCAAGGGATGGAATCACTAACAGGTGGGGCCCTGAAGGAAGTTTGGGTTATGAAGAGATTAATGCTGGTGCCCTGGAGTGAATTAGGTCTTGCAGGAGTGCAGTGGGTAGTTATAAAAGAGTAAGCCTGGCCCCTTTCTGCTCTCTCTCTTCCTCTCTCAAAATTCGATCCCTCCTAGGTGATCCCACCATATTGAGGCCATTTGCCATGTTTTGAGACAGTCAGCACTCATCAGAAGCTGACCAGATAAGGCCACTCAAGTCTGGACATTTCAGCATTCCAAACTATGCGAGAAACATCTTTTTTTTATGAATTATCCAGCCCCAGATCTTCTGTTATATAACACAAAACAGAGTAAGCATACTTTCAAATTACAAAACTGCCAGTTTGCATTTTCAAAATAATGCCTATAAATCTCCTTACCCAGACCATTAGTTATTACTGCAGGGAATGTTTTAACCAGTTGTTTCATAGCTATATAAGATGGGTCATCCTTTACCAAGATTCCAATAGTAATTTCCACTATTTTTACACCCTTCACCTCAGTCTGTGTCTGCTACCTTATCCCAAAGCCAGTGCCACACTTCAGGGTTTTATTATTGCAATACCCCATTTCTGAATTAGCAATTTCTGTATCAAGCAGGGTTTAGCCTTGAGAACATAGCCAGCTGAGTATTAAGAAACAGTGATTAATTGTAAGAATTAGACCATAACATGATTTTGGGAGGACCTAGAGAAGTGAAGTTTAGAAGAGGGAGATGAAAGATCAGAGAAGGAACCATCAACCAATCAATCTGAAAAGCCAAGCATACACAGCTGCTATGGTGATGATGCTATAAGGAGGAGTTTGTGGAGAGTTCTGCAGTAGGCCATTACTCTATTAACTGCGTATGATAAAGTGATATAAGAGATAAAGATTAAACCACACTGTTTGCAAAGAAATTTGAAACAGCATAGCACTTCCTAGAATAAAAAATAAAACTATCCTTCTTTTTCTAAAATCATTAAGTCTCAAAATAAGAAATGCCCTCAGGGAAAATATCTGATTAAAGGTGTTTAAGTTCCTTTTAAGACCTCACCTAGTTGATTTACTCAGCTAGAAAAAAGTGCTTAAGAAAATTATGCCACAATATCCTAACAGGGCCCAAAGTACAGAGAAATCTGTCAAGCTTTTTCAGGCTTGACAAGAACAAAGAGAAGAAAAAGGTTATTTGGCACTCACAGTCTGTTTCAGAGGTCTTAGTCTACTATCAGCCAACTCCAGAGCTCTGCAGCCAACTCCAGAGCTCTGGGCCCAAGGTGAGGCAGAACAGAAGGTCATGGAAGAAGAGTATGGAGAAGAAAAGCAGCTCAAAACATGGCCTTCAGGAAGCAGACTTCCACTTACCAAGAACAAAATCCAATCCAAAGCCATACCCCACAACCTCTGCCAGCCACATCCTAGATGCCAAAATAATCCACAAGTGGATCAATACATTGATTAGGTTATAATTCTAGGGCTGGGATTGTGGCTCAGCAGTAGAGCGCTCACCTAGCACTACATAAAAATAAATAAAGATATTGTGTCCAACTAAAATATAAATATTTTTTAAAAATCATTACGGAGGCTGTTGATGTGGCTCAAGCAGTAACACGCTTGCCTGGCATGCGTGCGGCCCGGGTTCGATCCTCAGCACCACATACAAAAAAAAAAAAACAAAGCTGTTGTGTCCGCCAAAAACTAAAAAAAAAGAATTAAAAAAAAATCATTACGGCGCTGGGGATGTGGCTCAAGCGGTAGCGCTCGCATGGCATGCGTGCGGCCTGGGTTCGATCCTCAGCACCACATACAAACAAATATGTTGTGTCCGCCAATAAATATTAAAATTAAAAAAAAAAATCATTACGATTCTAAACTTTCTTGTACTGTCTCACACATGAGTTTTCAGGGGTACATCTCATATCTAAATTGTAACAAATTTGAGTTATAGATAGTGTAGTTTTGGAACATGGAATAAACAAATCATATTCATAGAAATTCCATAACATTTCCAAGAAATATGTACCAGTTGGATTAAAAGGTACAGTTCAAAATGAAAAGCAGCCTCTGAAACCCAATTTTCTATAATAAGTAAGTATAATGAGAAAGGTATTTGGCTTTTTAAAAAAATATTTATTTCTTTTAGTTGTACACAAAGCCTTCATTTTTATTTATTTATTTTTATGTGGTGCTGAGAATCAAACCCAGGGCCTTGCACGCACCAGGCAAGCGCTCTCCCACTGAGCCACAACACCAGCCCCAGGTATTTGGCTTTGTAAGACTTTTTCTTATATAAAAGGAGACTTCTCAGAAGACAGAGAGAAAACTACAGAACAATGGATTAGGAAACAATCCTGAGAGCAGAAGATGACCCCGAATGAAAGAAAATTTCTCATTCCTGGAGTAGGTAATTCTAATAATATGTGCCCACCTGGATTTCAGAATTGATATATATCAACAACTACTATGTGCCTCCCTTTCCTCCCTCTTTTGAGTGGGAATGTCTATGTCATTAGTCTATGTCTGTGACACTGAGAGATAATACAATAATTATAGGTAGGTAGAAAGCAAACAAAAGAGAAGGAAAAGAAACTATAGCTGTAAATCTAAAAGTCCAATTATCAGACTTATTCTCTAGACCTGTTTTTCTTCCAGGTTTGTCACTCCCAAATTTCTGAGAAATCTACAAATCTTAAAGAGTTGTTGTGGGAGGGGGCAGGGGATTAGCAAGGGTGGTGGAAGGTGATGGACATCATTATCCAAAGTATGTGTATAAGAATTGAATTGGGTGTCAACATACTTTATATATAAACAGAGATATGAAAAATTGTGGTTTGTTTGTGTAATAAGAATTGTATTGAAAAAAAAGTACGTGTAAAGGCATGAATTAGCGTGAAAATACTCTATATACAAAGTTATGAAAAATTCTACTCTATATGTGTAATAAGAATTGTAATGCATTATGCTGTCATGTATTTAAAAAATAAAATCAATAAAACAAAAAAATAATAAAGTAATGTCTATACAGAAAAAAAAGAGTTGCTGTAAATTTACTCTTCATAATGAAAACTGCCTTATTTTGATTAAAGCTTGCATGCACTGTTTGCCTACACAGTATATTTTCAGATTAGATGAAAATAAAGAAGATGTATTTTAAGAAACCTATAATATAGGCAAATTCCGAATGTTATCCAGATAGGAGAAGACAAGGTTAACCACAACCTGAAGATTGTGGAGAGAACCAGATCACCATAAATGTCTTGTGATCCATGATCCAAGAATTGAGTTTATCAGGTGGATGTCACTCCCATACACTTTCCCGTGCCCACCTCTTGCAAAGCTTCCTTTAAGAGAAAAAGCCCAGTGTGCTTAAATCTAAGGTTACTGGCAAAACCAGCCAAGCAAGTGTGACTTTACCAAAAAAAAAAAAAAAAAAAAAAAAAGCCTAAGACCCTTAAAATATGTCTCACTGTGGAGTTAGCCTATACTCTGCTCTAATACTGTGTATCTTCATCTTTCACTTTATTTTTTAAAATTATTTATTTGTTCTAATTAGTTATATATGACAGCAGAACACATTTCAATTCATAGTACCCAAATGGAGCACAATTTTTCCTTTCTCTGTCACCCATTTGTGTCATTATACATGATGTCTGTCTCATTCCACTATATTTTCTATCCCTACGTCCCCTCCCTTCCCCTCCCTCCCCTTTGCCCTATCCAAAGTTCCTCCATTCCCTCCCTTCCCATATGGATCAACATCCACTTATCAGAGAAAACATTTGGCCTTTCACTTTTGGGGATTGACTTACTTAGCATTCTGACTGGAATGAGATGAAATCTTAGAATAGTTTTGATATGCATTTTTCTAATTACTAGAGGTGCTGAACATTTTTTCAATATTTGTTGATTGACTGTATATCTTCTTCTGAGAACTGTCTGTTCAGTTCCTTAGCCCATTTATTGACTGGGTTATTTGTTTTTCTGATGTTAGATTTTTTTGAGTTCTTTATGTAACCTGAAGATTAGTGTTCCATCTGATGTCATGTAGTAAAAATTGTTTCTTTGCTAAGAAGCAGCTTTTTAGTTTTAATCCACACCATATATTGATTTTTTATTTTATTTCCTGTGCTTTAGGAGTCTTATTAAGGAAGTCAGGGCCTAAGTCAACATGATGAAGATTTGGGCCTACTCTTTCCTCTATTAGGCACAGGGTCTCCGGTCTAATTCCTAGGTTTTGATCCACTTTGAGTTAAGTTTTGTGCATGGAGAGAGACAGGGGCCTAATTTCATTTTGCTGCATATGGATTTCCAGTTTTCTCAGCACAATTTGTTGAAGAGGCTATGTTTTCTCTAATATATGTTTTTGGCACCCTTGTCCAGTATGAGATAACTGTATTTATATGGGTTTTTCTCTGTGTCCTCTATTCTTTATCATTGGTCTACAATGGTATTTTGGTGCCAACACTATGCTGGTTTTGGTGTTACTATGGTTCTGTAGTATCGGTTAAGATCTGGTATTCTCATGCTAACTGCTTCACTCTTCTTGCTAAGAATTGCTTTGGCTATTCTGGGTCTCTTATTTTTCCAGATGAATTTCATGATTGCTTTTTCTATTTCTATGAGGAATGTCATTGGGATTTTGATTGAATTGCATTAAATCTGAATCATGCTTTTGATAGATCTTTTAAGGTCTTCTTTAATTTCTTTCTTGAGAATTCCCTAGTATTTTACCTCTTTTGTTTAGCTGATTCCGAAGTTGTTTTTTTTGTTTGTTTGTTTTTTGAGGCTATTATAAATGGGGTAGTTTTCCTAATTTCTTTTCTTTTTTGTTTAAAGAGAGAGTGAGAGGAGAGAGAGAGAGAGAATTTTTTTAATATTTATTTTTTAGTTATCGGCGGACACAACATCTTTGTTTGTACGTGGTGATGAGAATCGAACCCGGGCCACATGCATGCCAGGTGAGCGCTCTACCACTTGAGCCACATCCCCAGCCCCTCCTAATTTCTCTTTCAGAAGATTCGTCACTGATGTACAGAAATGCATTTGACTTATGGGTGTTTTTATATCCTGCTACTTTGCTGAATTCATTTATTAGTTCTAGAAGTTTTCTGGTGTAATTTTTCAGATCTTCTAAGCATAGAATTATGTTGTGGGGCAAATAATGATAGTTTGAGTTTTTCTTTTCCTATTCATATCCCTTTAATTTATTTCATCTAATTGCTCTGGCCAGAGTTTCAAGGACTATGTTAAATAGAAGTTCACCTTTCACTTTCTGATAAAGCTCTTTTTCTTTGTTAAAACCTGATGCAGTGACCTTCCTGCGACATGTTAGAGTCTAAAAGGCAGCCACTTAGAGAGAGCACCTCAAATACCCTTATGGTGACATTTGTCTGGCAAGTCAGCTCAGGAAGTAAACTGAGGTTAGTAGATTCCTAGTGAGTGACCGGAAGTGCTTTACTTGTATTCTCATAAGAAACAACTTCTTTTTCTGGCACTCTTCCTCTTCCGAGTCACAGAGCATAATTTCAAACTGCCCAAGTGATCAGGGTTCCCCCTCCTTGGAGGGTGGAGGACCAGTTCCTTATATGAAGTAGATCCAAGCACCACATGGATGATGGGGCCATCCTAGGGGTTTGACTGAGAATCACACTTCCTAGTCAAGCAGAGTTCACTAGTGTGCATGCTCTCTCCTTTCCTTCTTCCTCCTAAAATCCTGCAGATTCCCTCTTTTCCAGCTTAGGGAAACAATAAACACTGGTTATAAAGACACCAGAAGAGCACTCACTTCCTCCAACCCACCCAGGAGAAGCTAGGAGGGAGCACTCCACGTCATGCAAGTGTCTGACAGGAAAAGTCCCAAATGAACACAACCTGTTCCTAGGTCAGAAAGGTTCATCTGGGAAGACACGTATGATGGCTGATCACTAAGTGTCTTGAGCAACCTCATGTTTCATCAAACAGGCAGAACACACCCTAGACACAACAGACTGGCTCTATGGTGACAACTTCAGAAACAAAACCAGCACTCACAATGATCTAAAACACAAAGATCCCCAGATAATTAGGGGAATGGCAAATAATCCTCTCTTCCTCATACTCACCTCTCTTCCTTCTCTGTGTATTTTCTAAACACAGGCAAGCTTTTCTACTCGGGCTGTCCGCTACCCTTCTTCTGCAGTAGTTTTAACATTGCTGCTTCCTCTCTTTACTCCTTACTTATTGCCCCCTACAAAAAAGATATTCCAAGGTTTGGGAGACCATGATCAGCAAGGATCCCACTTTAAGGCCCCCTTGGCTCTTTTCCATCACTTAAAAAAAAAATTGTAGTTGTAGCTGGACAAAATACCTTTATTTTATTTGTTTATTTTTGTAATGCTGGGATCGAACAAAGTGCTCACGCATGCTAGTCAAGCACTCTGCCACTGAGCTACAGCCCTAGCCCATCCACCTTTTAAATTTAATTTAATTTTGCAGTACTAGGGATTGAACCCAGAGTGCTCTACCAATGAGCTACATCCCCAGTCCATTTTCTGAGGCAGGGTCTCACTAAAAGTTATACAGGCTGACCTTGAACTTGCAATTTTCCAGCCTCCCATCTGGCAAGTAGATATCTGAAGGTCATTTTTCTTGTTAAAAAAAATGAATGCCCCTGGGGAATTAGTCACATTTTATTTTAGAAATCCTACACATGAGGATTTAGGATAACTTACAGGGGAGATGTCTTGTGGTTATCCTTTACCTCATTTTAAATGGGGTCATTTGGGATGATAAATGAAGAGCAGAACATTTTTATCACTGTCATCATCACTCTCAACCCTCTGTAGGTCTTTTTATTCTGATGGATACTACAAGATCCTACTCAGTGATAGATGAAGTTTTCACTCTCTCTTTCTTATTTTTATCTCCAGACCAGAGGGTCACATCTGCTACTGACATCTCCAAATAGGTAACACCCTCGCCACAGCATTTGGAGAAAGGTTTCAGGATATTTGTTTTGTTGCTATGTTATCCCCTATGAGTAATCGTGCTTACCTGCTTGAGATCAGAAATGAGAATCACAAATTATAAACTAAACCTTCTTGTAAACAGAGTTTTCTTCAGGCCCATGAAAATGTGATTTGGTGGATCCTACAGGACACTGAGAAAGTTCAGTGGATCCTAAGCCCCAAGGATAGTTGGGTGCTAAAATGTTCCTCAAGTCCAGAAATGCCTGACCTCTAATGCAACATAATTTTCAACAGCTTGGCCCACAGAAGCACTCTTGCCTCTGGTGATACAGAATCACTCTGAGAGGTGGAGGCAATTGTTTCTCTTTCCTCTTAGACATAAGAAGGTTTAAGTTCTAGCTCACACACAAGCAAAATAAACTGAGTAACACCTCACCCATTCTGGCAGGTTCTCCACTGGGTAACAGAGGTGCTTTGAGGTTAACATCCTAAAAAGTGAAAAAAAAAAAAGGACTGATTTTCTTTTATAATACCACATGGCCTCAATATGAGTTGAAAAGTGAGAAAATCTGACTTTTTTCCTTTGGTACTTCAGATTGAACCCAGGGACATTTTAAACTGCATCCACCAGCTCTTTTTATTTTTTGAAACAGGGTCTCACCAATTAACTAAGCAGTGTGGGGACCTAGATCTGTCTCGAGGAAAACAAGTGGTCACCTGAACCATCCTCAGTGTCAGCCATGACACTGAAGTTGGCCATCCCCAACTGTAGGGGCCTCCCCTATGTGTATGTCCTCTATTCTATAATCTTTCATGCTTATTGTTCACTATGTCACAAAATAGACATCTACAACACGATCTGTTTTCATTTTAAAAAGTGATTTGAATTACAAACTAATTAAACCACCACAGAGGTCTGCTGTGATAATCACAACAGTTTAACTTTTTGAAAACTGGGAAATGACGAATCTAAATGAAAGCTATAAAATCTTTGTTTTCTATTTTTTATGTAAGTATATGTACATGTGGGTATTATGTATTATGTCTACATGTGTGTTTGTGTTTCTATGGTACCAAACTGCCTTATGAACACTTAAGTCCTCATAAATTAAGAAAACATATACCCAAATGATTTTAGTTCACATGACCTAGGTAAATCTTACAAAATAATGTTCATTTTATGTTACCTAAAAATAGCTATTAAATATAATTTTTAGGGGGCTAGAGTTGTGGCTCAGTGGTAGAGCGCTCACCTAGCACGTGCAGGGCCCTGGGTTCGATCCTCAGCACCACATAAAAATAAATAAATAAAAGTGTCAACTACAACCAAAACCAATTTTTTAAAAAATAATAATACTTTTTAGGAGCTGGGGTTGTGGCTCAGCAGTACAGCGCTTGCATAGCATGTGGGAGGTTCTGGATTCAATCCTCAGCACCACATAAAAAAAAATAAATTAATTAGTTAAAGGTATAAAAAATAATAATAATTTTTAAGGAGCTGGGGTTGTAGTTCAGTGGTAGAGTGCTTGCCTGGCACATGTGAGGCCCTGGGTTTGATCCTCAGCACCACATATAAATAAATAAATAAATAAATAAATAAAGGTATTGTATCCATCTTCAACTAAAAAATATGGGCTGGGGTTGTGGCTCAACGGTAGAGCGCTTGCCTAGCACATGCAAGGCCCTGGGTTCGATCCTCAGCACCACATATTAAAAAAAAAAAAAAACAAGGCATAGTGTCTAACTACAGCTAAAAATTAAAAACGAAAATAAAAAAATAAAAATAAAAAAATTTTTAAAAAGAAAACTATAAAAAGCATGTTATTTTATTAAGAAAGAAGTAATTTTTTCCCCTAAATTTAAGTTCTGTGTAAGGACTGTTTCAAGATATAAATTTAGATCAGCACAGTGGCACATGCCTGTAATCCCAAGACTCAGAAGTTTGAGGCAGGAGGATTCCAATTTGAGACCAACCTCAGCAACTTGGTGAGGCCCTAAGAATTTCTCAAGACCCTGTCTCAAAATAAAACATTAAAAAAAGGGCTGAGAATGTGGCTCAATGGTTAAGTGACCCTGGATTCAATCCCTGATACAAAAAAATTTAAATAATTTTAAGGCAAAATAAAACCAATGAAGAGTTATAGGTTCGGGGATGTATTCTAGAAAGGAAAGTTAAAAGAAGAAGAGAATATTTTTGGATTAGAAAAGATTTTACATATAAAGTGAAATTATTGTTATAAAATAACTAGATTGTTCCAAGATGGGAAAACAAGAGAGGGGGAAAAAGAATATAAACAATTAGATATAGAAGATTTGTAAAGGACAAATACTGGAAAATTTATGTAATTAAGTATAATTCAAAAAATTATTGGATCTGGGGTTGTGGCTCAGTGGTGGAGTGAGGCATGTGTGAGGCACTGGGTTCAATTCTCAGCACCACATAAAATAAATAAAATAAAATCTACAACTAAAAATTCTTTAAAAAATTATTTAAAAGGCTTTTTCTAAGGTCAAAATATTCTGATGTAAAATGCACAGATTCTAATTATGCTTAAAACAACAAGGTTTTCAGCTCTTAATAACATTTACCAAAAAACTGATTTAACAAAGACTGTATTTTATCAGGATAATCTCTAGTGTTTGTTTTCTTTGAACTCTGGTAACTGAAAGACCAAAGACTGGGTGCTTTTTATCTTTACTACTGCATATTATAGTTTGTATAAAACCCTTACACCCAAATGAACATCCTTCATGTATAAGGCACACTCTGTTCATTTCTTTCTAACACACTGGAATAAAAACTCTTGAAGGTCCATTAGAGATATGCTTCAAGCCTGGGACTGTGGTGCACACCTGTAATCCCAGCTAAGACAGGGGGACTGCAAGTTGGAAGTCAGCTTCAGTAGTGAGGCCCTTGGCAACTTAAGAGAGACTCTAAAATAAATAAGAAAGGACTGGGGATGTAGCTCAGTGGTAAAACACCTCTGGGTTCAATCCCCAGTAGCAAAAAAAAAAAAAAAGGCTTCATATTCTAGATAGCTCACATTCTTCTAATAAAGGTATTTTGCCTTGTTAAAACCTGATGAGTCCTTAAATTCTTTTCTTTCATGTGTCAAAAGCTTGGAAGGTCTGAGTAGAGGTCTCCTCTGTCTCTGGAGAAACTACCTTGAACCACCTTATGGTGACACCACCATTGTATGTTGGGTATGTAAGGTAGATAACTTTTTAATTTATAAATCTCTGGATAGAAAAATTATATCTCAGGAGCCTTCTCTGCCTCTAAATTTCATTAAGAATACAAAGTAAAAGGTCTTCAAACTAATTTGTTTGGGGATAAGACATTGGGAGGATATAATTTTTACATGTGGTTAGAATCTGAATATTTGGAGCCAGAAGTCAAATGTGATAGAATCTTATAATAATGACCCCCCACTAGGCAATTATATCCCAATAAGACTGGAGAAAATTAAGTTATGCCTCACCAGGCATCCTGTATTTCTAGTTTATGAGCTTGGTACTGTAACTCGAATATCTATGGTTAAGAGGAAACTGGTAATGTGGAAAAACCATAAAGAGAAGTCACATTGTGCTTCCAGTCTGCTGGAACTAAAATAAACCCATATTATATTGTGAAATAAACATTTGGTCTTTCTCCCCATTTCTTCGTATATAACTCCTAAAATTCTTGTAATCTGTTGAGTGCCACAGCTAAAGGGGCACCAGCAAACTTCCAGCTGCCAGCTGATGATTGGCTCACAGCGGCCCCAGCAAACTTCTAGCTGCCAACTGATTGGCTCCTCTTCGGTGATGCTCATTGGGCTGTTTCCCTGCCCTTTCAGACCACGAAGCTGCTCATTAGGCGACTCTTTTTGGCTCTGCCCATGTGACCCAGCCAATCGGCCTCAAGAGCAGGAGGAGTGGGGGAGGTTGAGAGGCTTGTGGGAAGTCAGTGGTGGCAGTTGGGTTTTGAGGGTTTTTCCTGAGGAGCTGTGTGGTGTGGTGTGTGTGTATGTTCTAAAAATAAAGTTCGTTTCTTTTGACAAGTGGCTCCTGAATTGTGCCCAACCAGACTGTGGCAATCTCCTATATAACAGTTTCTTTTCCAATGCTAATGGGTGAATTTCTTGGTTGGCAGACCTTAGTTAGGAAGAATAGGAAGTAGTCACTGGAAAAAATAAGGTTTGGGGGTTGGGGTTGTGACTCAGCAGTAGAGCACTTGCCTCTACTGTGTGAGGCACTGGTTCGATCCTCAGCACCACATAAAAATAAATAAACAAAACAAAGATATTATGTCCATCTCCAACGGAAAAAAAAATTAAAAAAAAAATAAGGATGGATTAAAGGATTGGGACTTTCAAATCCACACCCCAGCTGAGAAGGAGAGAGGATACAAAGGTTAAATGGAGCCAGGCACAGTGGAGCCTGTAACTCAGCAGAGGCAGAAGAATCACAAGGCCAACATTAACAATAAAGTTTTTTAAAAAAGGAAAGAAAGGAAGGAAGGAGGAGGCTAAGATGATCACCAATGGCCAAGAATTCACCAACCATGCATTCGTAATGCAGTCTTCATAAGCCCTAGGACAGGGTTTGGACAGCTCCTAAATAGCTAAATATACAGGTTCCTGGAGGGTGGCAAAACCAGGAGGAGGATGGAAACTCTCCCTCCCTTCTCTCATACCTCACTTTGTACATCTCTCATCTGTATCCTTTGTAATAACCTTTATAATAACCTTTATAATAAACTAGTAAATGTAAATAGTATTTCCTTAAATTCTGTAAGCTGTTCAAATAAGTTATTGAACCCGATGACAGGGTACTGGGAACTCCAGTTTATAGTCAGTTGGTCATAAGCATTAGATAGAACAACCTGGGGCTGGTTTATAGCCAGTTGGTCATAAGCATTAGGTGAAACAACCTGTGGCTTGCAATCGGCATTTGAAGAGTGGGTGAGACAGAAACAGTTTTGGGATCCAGTCTTCCTCATCTGATGCTATCTCCAGATAGTATCAAAACTGAATTCAGGGCTGGGGTTATAGCTCAGAGATAAAACACTTGCTAGAATGGGTGAGGCCCTGGGTTCCATCCTCAGCACCACATTAAAAATAAATAAATAAAGGTTAAATTATGTAAAAATAAAAAAAAAGTTAATTTAGGACATTAAAAAAAAAAAAAGGAATTCAATCAGAGGACATCCAGTGCACACACTACAGAACTCATTGACCACTTGCTAGGGTGGAGAAATCCCCCCTTTAGAGATCACAGAAGTCTTCTGTGTTGACTGTTGTATGAGGTTTATTTTTCTACACAACCCCATCTATCATATCATAGCTTGGAAACACTACTTCAACAAAGCAAATTATTAATTCCAATAAAAAAGGAAGAATTTTTTAAAAATCTAGTTCCATTGTTCTAAAAATTGCTCTAGCAAACTTTTCTTAATGAAAATTTCATTTTATGGGGCTGGAGTTGTGGCTCAGCAGTACATGGCTCTATTAGCACATGCGGGGCTCTGGGTTAGATCCTTAGCACCACATAAAAATAAAATAAAAACATTGTGTCCAACTACAATTAAAACAAAATATTTATTTACTTATTTTTATTTTTTTAGATGTTGATGGACCCTTATTTTATTCATTTATTTATACGTAGTGCTTAGAATTGAACCTAGTGCCTCTCACATGCTAGGTAAGTGCTCTACCACTGAGCCCCAGCCCCACTAAAACAAAATATTAAAAAAAAAAAAATTTCATTCTACTTACAGATAATCCAGAACATTACTGTATTTTTGCATTTTTTATAAAGGTATTTATAAATTAAACTACATACATACTAATAAAAATAATAAATAATGGCCTGCAACAAACCATATCTTCTGTGACAATGCGAGAATGCCCCTTTGCAATATGGTCTTTTTTTTTTTTATTTAAAGAAATTCTTTAAAAAAATTTTTTTAGTTGTTGATTAACTTTTTTTTTTTAACTCTTCTAATTTATGGTTGCTTTAATGGTAGTTTTCTTTTAAACCTGTCACAACAGATTCATATCAAGGTTCCAAAAAGAGTTGATTATGAAGTGCTCTCATTGTTTTTTGTTTATTTATTTATTTATTTATTTATTTATTTAATTGATTGTTCAAAACATTACAGAGCTCATGATATATCATCTTTCATACATTTGACTCGATTGGGTTATGAATTCCCTTTTTTTCCCCAAATCTTTTTTTTTTTAATATTTATTTTTTAGTTTTTGGCAGACACAACTTCTTTGTATGTGGTGCTGAGGATCGAACCCTGGCCACACACATGGCAGGCGAGCCCGCTACCGCTTGAGCCACATCCTCAGCCCCCTGATTAACCTTTTTTTAAAAGATTCATTTTTATGTGGTGCTGAGAATCAAACAGTGCTTCACACATACCAGGCAAGTGCTCTACCACTGAGCCACAGCACCAACTCCTGCAATACATTTTTGCTGATCTTCCCACTCCTTACACCTAGGTTGACCATGACAATTGATCTGAACAAGAGAATGTGATAAAGTAATGTTGTGTGATTTCTAAGGTTATACCTCAAGAATCACAAAGGCTTTGTTTGACCTCTTGAATCATTCCTAGTGCCATGTTAATAAAGCCTAGACTAACCTTCTGAATGATGAGACCCCATGTGGAGTAACAAAACCAGCAACACTGAGATCTTGGACTGTAATAAAAGGTCTCTTAGACATTTAAGCACCAGTCAAGTCACCAGATGACTGCAATCTCATGAGTGATCTTTTGGAGAGATAAGCAGAACTTCCAGGTTTAATCATTGTTTTAAGCAACTAAATTATAGGATTTAAGGTTAAGGAACTGCTGGACAGCAAATACTGCAAAAACAGTTTTTTTGCCAGGCATGGTGGTGCACACCTGTAATCCCAGCAATTTGGGAGGCTGAGATAAGGGGATCACAAGTTCAAGGCCAGTTCAAGCCCCTAAGCAACTTAATTAGACCTGGTCTCAAAATACAAAAAATACAAAGGGCTGGGAAAAAATAATTCCAAACTATACTAAAACAAACACACACACACACACACACACACACACACACACACACACACAAGGCTGGGGATGTAGCACAGTGGGTTCAATCTCCAGTACAAAAAAAAAAAAGGTTCTATGTATTGAAAAGTTTATGACTCACAATCTCACTTTTCTTCTTTTTAATATTTTTAGTTATAGATGGATGGAATATCTTTTATTTTGTTTATTTATTTTTATCTTGTGCTGCGGATCGAACCCAATGCCTCACATGTGCCAGGCAAACCACACCCCCAACTCCACAATCTCACTTAGATTTGAACAAAATCTGTGACATACAAAGGTAGCTAACATGGGTCAAATATCGGTGAAAGAAAAATTCTGGGGATAAAGTAAGAATTTTTATTAAAAAAAAATCCAGAGTTGAAGCTGCAGAAATTTTTAAAAAATATTTTTTCTTATAAGTAATTTTTACTGATTATGCCATTCCCTCACTCAACCAACACCAGATGTTTTTCCAATTGGCTAATTTTCTTGCCAGAATCTAAAAGGTAAAACTGTTTTGTATAGCTAAGTAAATCTAAAACAAAATAAGTTTATAATTTCCCCACCCAACATCTTGTCTCTAATAGAAATAGCACTACTTTTTAGAAGCAAACTATCACCATTGCATTACCATGTCATAAATAAAATATCTTCTAAGAAAGACATCTCTAGATAAAATCACCAAGGGAAAAATACATTTAGAAAACAGACATATTACTTAATAGGTCAAACTTTCTTCTTTGGCACCTTCTAACATCTGACTCAACATCCCAAGTTTTCTTTTATGCTGACTTCTGTTTTTGTCTATTTTAACCAAAAACTATGGCAATTCCTAATTCTTTTCTCTCAGCAGAATAAAGTATCTATATACTTTTATTCTGATTTCTCTTGAGCATTTCCTCTATTTATTTGGAATTAACTATCCTCAGCAACATTCTCTGGACTCCATGTACTAGATATAATTGGATCTCGGGTTGAACTACTACTCAATTCTGAAAATGTTATATGCCCTATAAAACTTCCTTTGATGTTATGAAGTAAAAGGAAAAACTAAAAATTCACAGTGGTAATATACTTTCACATCCACTGCTTCTCTATTCCCATCTACCTCATCTACATACATATGAAAGAACAAGAAGTAGATACTGGAAGACTACAATGGGATGACTCAGGATCAGCAAACATTTAATCCAATCTCAGATTCCAAAATCCCACAGGATTGGTAAATCAAGAGAAAGCAGTTTCATGTCTTCATGTACAAGTCCTAGTAGGTGTGCCAGAAATTGAAAACTAGTAGAATCCATGGAATTTTCCAAGACATAATCAGATAATCATTTTACAATTCAATACACATTCTAAGTCACCTCAGTGCTATGGAACTATTTCCAAAGCAACATTATTTTAATGTATCAATGCTATTCTTTGTAGAGAAGTATTTCTCTGCTTTAGATAACATAAGAAACTAATACATACTACCCTAGATTTCTTAACTGAAAGCTAGAAATCAGTTTAGATTCATAAAGGAACCAAAAGAAAGAAAGTTAAATAAAAACAAATATTCTTTAAAAAACAAGGGAAGAGCTGGGTGTGGTGGCACATACATGTAATCCCAGGGGCTGGGGAGGCTGAGACAAAGCCATCCTCTGCAAAGGCAAGGCACTAACCAACTCAGACCCTGTCTCTAAATAAAATACAAAATAGGGCTGGGGATGTGGCTCAGTAGTTGAGTGCCCCTGAGTTCAATCCCCAGTATCACCAAAAAAAAAAAAAAAAAAAGAGGGTGGGGGGAGGGTGGAACTTTGAAGAAAAAAGAGAAAGTAGTATCAAATAGACCAAGTAAAAACATTAGATCTCTTGGGTCATATAAACAAGACAGTGGTACTATTAGAAACAAAACAAAAATTCCCAAAAAAGTTCTGGGAATATGGCTCAGTGATAGAGTGCTTGCTTGCCTAGCATGTGCAAGCGCAGGTTCAATCCCCAGCACCACACACCACAAAAATAATAAATAAAGATTTAATTAGGTATTTGACATTAATTAGCATTCCAATGGAACACCCTATAGATAACCAAAAAAAGACAAAGAGATTTGAGAATTACATTATGGTTCTTTCTCCATTCATCCTACTTCCATACTTTCTACTGTTGGGGAAGGGTGTTATTACATGTTTTATTTTCAAGAGTTATTAGTTTTTTTAAAAAAACCTTTATTTATTTACTTTTATGTGGTGCTGAGGATCGAACTCAGGGCCTGATACATGCTAGGGAGCATTCTACTGCTGAGCCACAATCCCAGCACAAGAGTAATTTTTATCCATTAAAAGATTTCTATAAAATAACACCCTGCCCATTTGAAGATTCAATATCTCATTTTTTAGAGTGTATTACCCCTCTTCCCCACTACTTCCCCACCCCCGACTTTTTTTTCCCCTTGTGATTTTGTTTCTTTTTCTTTTGTTTGTTTTTTTGACCTCTGTTTTAAGCAAGGCTTTTCTCAACTATCTGTTTATCCTTGGCATCTCCTTTATTCCCAGTGTTAAGAAAGTAAATGAGGGCTGGGGATGTGGCTCAAGCGGTAGCGCACTCGCCTGGCATGCGTGTGGCCCGGGTTCGATCGTCAGCACCACGTACAAACAAAGATGTTGTATCCACCGATAACTAAAGAATAAATATTTAAAAAAATAAATAAATAAATATTTAAAAAAAAGAAAGTAAATGAATAATCTTTATAATTTCAATGATCCATAGTCCATATGCAGATTTTTACTTAGCTTCCTTGGCCTGCATTCTAACCTCTTCGAATGTATGATATTCCTGGATCCAGAATCCTAACCTCCTCAGAAGAAAAACGGAAATAGGGAGAAGTAGGAATTTGCCCCAAGACTTAACCACTTCATATAAAACTTTTAATTATTGCCTGCTTTTAATCTCAAATCTCATCATTGTCTCACATTATGTTGCTCAAGCTTGTCAGTCTCCTCGATTCAAGCGATCCTCTTACCATTAGTCTGCCAAATAGTTGGATTTATAGGCACCAGTCACTATATCCACTTTATCCTTGACATATAACTTATACATGCTATATAAAAAATTAATTTTGTTATTTGTGACAAATCTATATGTATATACTTATACACATTATTTATAATACATAAACTATAAGTTTTATACACTATATATAAGCTTATCCTTGTCTCATATAAGATCTTTTGTGAAAAAGTCCTGAGTCCTTTTGGAGATTTTATTAGGTATACTTGTTTCTTACTGACAGAATTCTGCAAATAACTGAGGGTATAGTTTTCTCCTATTGGCTAAGTCACTTAACACCCTTCTGTCCTTTTTATTTTGGGGGGGTGGGGCAGTTCAAGGGATCAAACCCAGGGCCATGAGCATACTAGGCAAGTACTCTACCACTAAGTCACATCCCTAGACCTACCTATTTTTCTACCTTCAAAAGAAGAGCTGAACTTTCTCATTTATCATGCTTTCTTCTTCCACTCATTTTTGTCCCCATGATTTCATGCTTCCTTTATTCCTTTATTATAATTTGAGTACTAGTTTAAAAAGGAAACAAGATTGTACTGGGTTAAACATCCATGTTTATCTAAAAGTCCCATGCAACAGTTTTAAATGTCTTGACTAAAATCAAGATAGTATATTTATTAATCTTGGGGACATCACATCAGAAATCTCATTAGAATAAATAATTCATCAGATAATAGGAATGGAACTCAAAATATTCCAACAAGATGATAACAGGACTGGAATTCAAAATATTCCCAAAAGAGGAAACTGAAGACAAGCAAGTTTTAAAATCTTGAATTTAAACAATTCACCAGTTATATAAACATAACACAGGAAACCCAGTTTCACAAATAACTTGAGTTTTAGTTTATCATGAGCTTGTTATGTGACTTTTAACAAATTTTAAAAGAAAAAATTAAAACTTCAGTCTACACTAATGAGAAACAAAGACCAAGTAGGTCTTTGGTGTTGCTGGGTTCCTCCATTGCCCTGTATATTTGTGGTCCTGGGCCCGGAGCATTGGGCGCCCCCTGTCCGTTTTTTGGCAATGGAGCCGGATGCTTTTTTCCATGATATCGTGGGTAACAACTTGGTCCTTGTCAGTTTTTTGATAATGGAGTACCCTCTATGGGGGTTTGAGAATGACATTCATTAGGCCAATGTCTCCCTCTACGGCATCATGGGCAAATACCCGGTATTCTACCCCTTTGATACCTAGTTTTGTTAAACCGTCCTCCTATGGGGCAATTCCTTTTAAAATGTCCTGTTTGTTCACAATTGTAGCATGTTTTTAGCCTGGCATCTAAAGCTTGTTGTACTGCAGCTGCCAAGATTTGCCCTTGTTCATTAATGTCTCTACATAATTTAATATACGTGTTTATTTCTTCATGTTTCCATGGTCTAGTGGCTTCTTTGCACCAACGATTTGCTTCCTTATAGGCTAGCTGTTTAATGAATGGCATTGCTTGTTCTGTATCCCCCAAAACTCTGGTAGCTGTTTGAATAAGCCTATCTACAAATTCAGCATAAGGTTCATTAGCTCCTTGTATAACCTTAGATAATTGACCTTGTAAATTTCCATGTCCTTGTAAAGTCTTTCTAGCCCTAACCGCATTTGCAGCAATTTGTGAATATATGGCAGGATCATATTCAATTTGTTGCTGCTGACCTTCATAAGGTCCTTGTCGTAACAACATATCTAGATTTCTCTGAGGATAACTGGCTGCTGCATTTCGCCTAGCCGTCTCCGTGCAAAATTCCTGACTGGCAACCTTCCATAACAAATATTGCCCTCCATTTAGCACAGCTTTACATATACTAGCCCAATCTGCTGGCGTCATGTCCAAGTTGGTAATGGATTTAACCATGCTTACAGTGAATGGTGCTTGGGGACCACCATAGGTTGTTACAGCCTCTTTTAGTTGCTTCACTGTTTTGAAATCTAAACTATGGTGAATTCGTTGCCTTCCTGTCTGCTCAAATACAGGACATGCTAATCTTTGAGGTCCTGTCTTAGGATCCCATCTATCAACTACGGGGGTTGGGGGCCCCCCAGAATATGTTGTCTCTATAGGTAGAGCTGTTGGTTGGACATTTATGCCCTCTGGTGATAGAAAGGTGTTAGTAGTCGCCTCCTGTTGTAACTTTTTTTAAAAATTTTTTTAATATTTATTTTTTCTTTAGTTATCGGCTGACACAACATCTTTGTTTTGTATGTGGTGCTGAGGATCGAACCCAAGCCGCACGCATGCCAGGCGAGCACGCTACTGCTTGAGCCACATCCCCAGCCCCATAACTTTTTTTTTTGATGGCCCCTTTTCCTTTAAATTTTCTTCTTCTGTCTCACTAACTAGACAGACCTTCTCTTTTAACTTGATCTACTATAGTCTGAATCTCTAACAATTTACTTAACATTCTTTCAGTTTGTTTTTTACTAATTTCTGATCTACTATAAAGATAATGCAACACAACAAGATAACACAAAACAAAAGCGAAACAGAAAGAAACAAAAATGGAACAAAAAATCGTTGTATCAGTTTTTCTATTCTCTTGACATGTGCATTTGTGGTCTATCTCTATCTGTTCCTCAGGGGCGATAAACTTCAAACCTTGAGCCAACCATTTTCCGCAGTTTGCCTGAGAAAGTTCTAGGGACAGGCAACTTGAAATAAAAACAAAACAAATCAAAATAAGAATACATTGCTTTTTGAAATGGTGACCCATTCTTTCGCTCTCCTTCAGGGGCAAGCAATTTCACTTACCTCCAAGCTTCAGGCGTTCCCCGTATGGGCCACCAAATGCAGCAGTCTGGCTGGACACAAAATAACCGAGCCACCACAAAGCTTTGTAGGTTCAAACAGCAACTCTTTATTCCCGAAACTCTTACTGGCACTCTACAAACACTTCCCAGGTACACACTCCCTCCACTGGGCTCTGCACGCCAATTCTCCTGGAACTGTGGGAGAACTCAACAGGAACTCCAAAGTAGTGGGTGCCCAAGGCAGCAGGATCCGCCCTAATCCCAGAGCCACCCTATTCCTAGCAGGATCCGCCCTAATCCAGGAGCCGCCCTATTCCTGGAGCAGGGTCACCTTTCAATCATTCCCTCTGGCAAAAATGCCAGATGTCATTCAGACTAAACTTTGGCACTAAACAACAAAAAACTTGAGTTTTAGTTTATCATGAGCTTGTTATGTGACTTTTCACAAATTTTAAAAGAAAAAATTAAAACTTCAGTCTACACTAATGGGAAACAAAAAACAGGTAGGTAATTACCATTCTATTTTGGATGCTCAATAGTAAATCTTAACATCACATTAGAGAAAAATGACAGGGTAAATATCATTAAAAGAATAGATCCTAGGCTGGCATTGTAGCTCAGTGGTAGAGCACTTGCCTAGCATGTATGAGGCACTAGGTTCAATCCTCAGCACTACATAAAAATAACATAATAGCCAGGCATGGTGGCAAACATCTGTAATCCCAGTGGCTTGGGACCCTGAGGCAGGAGGATCACAAGTTCAAAGTCAGCCTCAGAAACTTAGCAAGGCCCTAAGTGTCCAAATAAAATACAAAAGAGTGGTTAAGTGCCCCTGGATTCAATAATAATAATAACAGAAAAAAGGTATTATTGTCCATCTAATATTAAAAATTATTATAAAAAAAGAAAGGATAGATACTAGTATAGTGAAACATTCGTAAATGAAACCTTAGAGAAAAAGGTATAGACATATTACAATTGTAAAATGAAAGAATATTACAATTGTTTTATCTTGCATTTAGATATCTAAGAATTGTCCTTTAGAATTCTGATAGCCAACCTAGAAAAAATGGAGAAATTTTATATTAAAACAGATTTGGCTTAATAAATTTGTAGAGAAGTAAGCTCTCCCCATTATTGGTCACCCAGTTTTCTCAATATTAAGGATATCATAGATTGAATTTTGGATTTTTCTGTTGTTGTTGTTGTACATGACATGATACCTTTGTTTTATTTACTTATTTTATGTGGTGCTGAGGATCAAACCCAGTGCCTCACATGCACTAGGCAAGCTCTTTACCACTGAGCCACAACCCCAGCCCACATAGACTGGATTATTATATTGAGAAGGATCTTGAGCAAGATAAACTTAAGTTTCTTACCAAAAAGGAAACCAAGAAAAAATAAATAAGTATAATTTACATAAGGATTACAGAATTACTAAAATTAAGATAGGTATATATCTACCATTATTTTTCTTAAAAAATATCAAAGTTAAAATAAATGCAGATTCAGGAAAAGGCAGGCCATTGTCATCACTGAAAGTTTATATTATGAGTTAGAACACAAGCTTGATAACTCTGTTCTTTGGCAGTAACTGCCTAATTGTAAACAGTGGTGATCCAAGATGAGGGGGAAAAAAAACTCTAGGAAAATGACATTTTTCACCAGGCACTATAGCACATGACTATAACCCCAGCTACTTTGGAGGCTGAGGCAGGAGGATCACAAGTTCAGGGCCAGTCTGAGCAATTTAATCACATCCTATCTCAAAATTAAAAAAAAAAAAAAAAAAAGGCAAGAGCTGGGGATGTGCTCAATGGGAGAACATTTGCTGCCTAGCATGTGTGAGGCTACAAGTGTGTGGTACAATCCTGTGGGAGGGTGTGTGTGCGTGCGTGTGTGTGTGTGTGTGTGTGTGTGTGTGTGAGAGAGAGAGAGAGAGAGAGAAACACTCTTTTCTAGCACACATACAGAAGATATTTTTCAAAAATCTATATGCATTCCTTTGTTTTTTTGTTTTGTTTTGCAGTGCTGGAGATTGAATCCAAGGTTATTCAAGCATGCTGGATATGCATTTTTTATTTATTTTTTTGGTACTGGGAACTGAACTCAGGTGCTCAACCACTGAGCCACATCCCCAGCCCTCTTTAATATTTTATTAGGAGACAGGATCTCACTGAGTTGCAAGTGCCTTGCTAAGTTGCTGAAGCTGGCTTTGAACTCACAATCCTCCTACCTCAGCCTCCCAAGTCCCTGGAATTTCAGGCATGAGCCACCATACCTGGCTTCTAGATAAGCATTCATGATGGTACAATTTTTAAAATACTGGTTGTCATGGGGCTGGGGTTGTGGCTCAGTGGTAGAGCACTCACCTAGTATGGGCATGGACCTGGGTTCGATCCTCAGCACCACATAAAAATAAATAAGATTTTTTATTTAAAAATAAATTAAAGATATTGTGTCCAATTACAACAACAAAAAAAATATTCAAAAAAAATGCTGGTTGCCTTAATTAGTTAGCCCCCTCCTTGTTTTTTCCCATTTCATTAACTCCAGGCTTTTGTAGATTTTCTAAAACCTGAACAGTTCTATAGTTTGGTTATGAATAATTTTGTGAAGTAGTCTGCTTATATAACAAAAACATGTTTAAATGGTTTAAAAAATAAACAGCTACATTCCTGTTTAATGCTTAAAAAAAAAAAATTAAATGCAGAGGACATTCTCTTCTTGTGCAGAAGATGCACTTATCTTTAACCTGGCTGCCAAGCATTCAGTAACTGGATGAGGGAAGGAGAATGGGAGTTCCACTGTACAAGAGAATAGATATCTCACTTATTTGGTTCCTGTCTCCCTTTTTCATCATGGCATCTTAGTTTCATTCTCCTCTGGACATGGAGTCCTGAGTTCTGACCTATTCAAAGTCAATTCTTTCAGAGAAAAAAAATCTCCTAAACAAAGCTGACAGTTACTACTCAACCACTCAGAATGGGTAAAGTGGGAGAGTACTGAGAAGGATGTCTCCCAGTACAGATTTTCAGAAAACAATGTTGTTCTTAGGTCTTCATCTTATCCCAATCTTCTGTGGTACTCAAATCATGATCTGTATCTTGCCAGTAATCTCTTCCACAGGCACTTGGGTTTGACCTTCCTTTCCTCTGCTATGTCACTTACTATTGCTCTATTTTCTCTCTTCCCACACAAGAAGGAATATGTTTGGCTAGAAATTTAAAAGATGGATCTTATTACGTACCAGCTCTTAGGTAATTTTCATAAAGAGCCTGGAAATAATTTTACTTTTCTGTCTTAAAACAAGAAAGGGCTAACTCTGATAATCTTTTAAGTGAAATACCTTTGAAAATGAGCCAATCACTGTTTAAGAACTAAATGTTCAGATTTAATAATTAAATCCCAAATGTTAATAAAACTAAAATTGAGAACTTCAAATGTTCAGTTAGACTACTTCTTGTCAAATATATCTGAACTTTCTAATCTGTGTCTTTATACCTTCTATCTAGAGACCTACACATTTTTAAAATATTTAGCTTCAATGTCTTATCTTCTATGAAATATTCTCTGATTTTTTCTTTTAGAGGGCATCTCTTTCCTACTACTGTTTTATATAAAGAAGAATTTTAGATAAGTAAAGTATCTGGTTGTTTTTTTTTTTTTTTTTTTTTGTGGCACTGGGGACTGAAATGCTAGGCAAATACTCTACTACTGAGTTACACTCTGAACTTCTTATTTATTGAATATAGTGAACTATCTGACTGGTAAATCATAGAAGAAAGAAGCTTTGTGGTTCTACCTTTTCTAAACAAGTATTCTCCAGGGTCAGGCACTTTCTTGCACATAGTGAAGTTTTATTCAAGATAGCACTGCTTGGATGGGGGGAGTCATCAATCTACCTGATAGCCTTCAGTTAACAGGTACAACTTGGCTCACATACTTAAAGTCATATCCTCCAACCTTATTTCAACTGTAACGAAACTAATATTTGGGCCCCCATATACCACTCCTGCTTTCTCCATTTGTCAAGAACTTCAGCAAAAATGAGGGAATCTTTACTTGGGCCCCTTCAGAAATCACAATATTCTTTAGGTAGGTATGTTCTCTTATTTCCCTATAATTCATAGCACTTTGATTTTGGTTCTATTACAAAGCTTAATCTTTGTCTTTCTGTGTTTATTCTTTTTAAAAATTTTTTAATTTGTTCTTTTTAGATGTATATAACAATAAAGTTTATTTTGACATATTATACACACATGGGATATAACTTCTCATTCTTGTGGTTGGACATGATGCAGAGTTACACTGGTCATGTATTCATATATGAACACTGAAAAGTCATATCTGATTCATTTTACTGTCTTTGTGTTGATTCTCTTCTAACTTACTAGACTGTAAGCTTTTAGAAGGTAAATTAGCCATAGTGCCTTATACATGACAAGTCACACAATAAATATTTGGATTAACTGATGGGAAGAGCTTGTTTCTTTAATCTAAAAGTAAAGATTTTATGTTTTCTTATTTCTTATTTCTGGTAATATTCATTCGAAAGTCATACACAGCAATCACCTTTATTTAGTGCTAGATAACTAATCTTAAAATGAAGATTTTATTTTTCCCTGCCAAATTTCTTCTACAACATGTTATAAAGGAAATAGAGTTATACCATCTCACTCCAGTATGATTAGCAGCCATTATGAAGTCAAACAACAACAAGTGCTGGCGAGGATGTGGGGAAAAGGGTACACTTGTACATTGCTGGTGGGACTGCAAATTGGCGCGGACAATTTGGAAAGCAGTATGGAGATTCCTGGGAAAGCTGGGAATGGAACCACCATTTGACCCAGCTATTGCCCTTCTCGGACTATTCCCTAAGACCTTAAAAAAGCGTACTACAGGGATACTGCCACATCAATGTTCATAGCAGCACAATTCACAATAGCTAGACTGTGGAACCAATCCAAATGCCCTTCAATAGATGAATGGATAAAAAAAAAAATGTGGCATTTATACACAATGGAGTATTACTCTGCACTAAAAAATGACAGAATCATGGAATTTGCAGGGAAATGGATGGCATTAGAGCAGATTATGCTAAGTGAAGCTAGCCAATCCCTAAAAAACAAATGCCAAATGTCTTCTTTGATATAATGAGAGCAACTAAGAACAGAGCAGGGAGGAAGAGCATGAGGAAAAGATTAACATTAAACAGAGACATGAGGTGGGAGGGAAAGGGAAAGAGAAGGGAAATTGCATGGAAATGGAAGGAGACCCTCATTGTTATACAAATTACATAAAAGAGGTTGTGAGGGGAAAGGGGAAAAAAAGGGAGAGAATTAAATTACAGCAGGTGGGATAGAGACAGAAGATGGGAGGGGAGGGGAGGGGGGATAGTAGAGGATAGGAGGGGTAGCAGAATACAACAGTTACTAATATGGCATTAGGTAAAAATGTGGATGTGTAACCAATGTGATTCTGCAATCTGTATTTGGGGTAAAAATGGGAGTTCATAACCCACTTGAATCTAATGTATGAAATATGATATGTCAAGAGCTTTGTAATGTTTTGAACAACCAATTAAAAAAAAAGGAAATGGAGTTATAATCACCATTTCTGTTCCTTGTATTCCCTAGGATTTTTGAAAGCTAATCACACAGTAACAGTAACTTAAACATACTGAATACATTCATACTGTACACAGAGCACCTCTGCAGGCATTATTTATGTATCATTTAACTCTCATAACAACCCTAAAAAGAAAGATTCATTTTTATCTCCACTTTGTAAGAAAACTGAGGTACAGAGACTAATCACATTTTTCAAGATCACATAGCTTTAAGCAGTGATATCAGATAAAATTTGAACTAATGAAGAAATTAGCATTGCCCCAACTAAGCAGTGTATTGCATCTTAGTAATTAGAAAAAGGTCGAACTTTTTCTTCTTTTTTTTTTTCCCCTTGCGGGTGCTGGGCCTCACACACATACTAGGCAAACACACTACCACTAAGCTACATCCCAGTCTTTTTTATTTATTTTTATTTTGAGATACAGTCTAAATTGTTGAGGTTGCCCTGAAAATTGCAATCCTCATGCCTCAGCCTCCCAATTTGTTGGGAATACAAAGGTAAGATGTTTAGAAAATAGCAGGTCCTTAATGTTTTATTGGACATACAATTATGGTCCCTTTCAAATGTATTATCGGCCCTTCTGAAGTTTTTGATGTCATGACTATAAAGTTACCTTCCCTGGCCAGCTGAAAATCACTAGGTTTTTCCTACTCTACCTAAAAGAGTCTTTCTCATTGTTGGTTTTGTCAGTCTTCAAGTAGCCCTGAAGCAGTTCCTCTTCTGTTGTTCCACAATTTTATGTTCACATATAAGACTGATTTTCTCATGTAAAGAAAAGGTATTCTGATCTCTAGCTTGCTACGTACTCCTCTTCTTCTTCTCTCTTTTTTTTATATTTATTTTTTAGTTTTTGGTGGACACATCTTTATTTTTTTATGTGGTGCTGAGGATCGAATCCAGCCCCCCGCACATGCCAGGAGAGCAAGCTACCACTTGAGCCACATGCCCAGCCCCTTCTTTTTTTAAATATTTTTTTTAGTTGTAGATGGACACAATACCTTTATTTTGTTTATTTTTATGTGGAGCTGGGGATCGAACCCAGTGCCTCACGCAAGCTAGGCAACCGCTCTACCACTAAGCAGTGTACTGCATGTTAGTAATTAGAAAAAGGTTGGAACTTTTTCTTCCTTTTTTCCCCCTGCCCAGTACTCCTCTTCTTTTCAGCAATGTAGCCCTTTTCCACTTTGTTCTCATACACAGAATATTTACAAAAGCTAATGATGGGGCTGGGATTGTGACTCAGTGGCCGAGCTCTTTCCTTGCATGTGTGAGGCACTGGGTTTAATCCTCAGCACCACATAAAAATAAATGAATAAAAATTAATGGTATTGTATCTATTCACAACTAAAAAAATTTAAAAAATAAATAAAAAAAGCTAAATGGGGTAGTGGCTCAGCGGTAGAGCCCTTGCCTAGCATGTAGGAGGTACTAGGTTTGATACTCAGCACCACATAAAAATAAATAAAATAAAGGCATTAAAAAAAAAATCTAATGATGTACTTGGTTTAAAAAAATCCAAAAACCCATTATCATATAAGCTGCTAAAATATGTCATATATAACACAATAAAATTTAAAATGAACAATAAAGCAGCCCACCCAGGACCCAAATATCTAAAAATTTTAAATGCAGACAGGAAAACATGGAGCAGAGATGTGAATCCAAGCAGTCAAACTGGTGCCACAGTTTTTCTTAAAACATTAAATACACAATCCTTCAAAATTGTTTTATATTTATTTTTATTTTTGTTTTTTTTAATGCATCAGTGCTTTAATGCATAACGCCAATTAAGTAAAATTGTGGTATTAGCAATAAAATAGAAGGAATAGATCCAGTTCAAAAATATACTTATGAAAGTATCTTTATTTGTTTTATGATAAAAATGGCACTTCAAACTCAATAAAAAGACTATGGAATGAAGAGTTGTATGACATCAATACAAGGGGAAAATTCAGTTTAAAATCCACCTTATAAACTCCAAGTAGATTAAAAACACAGATATAAAAATTAATAGATTCTATAGTCTGAGTGTTTGTATCCCTTCAAAATTCTGGAACTTAAGGTCCCATGATGATGGTATTAAGAGGTGGGAAAGAAAAGATGGGGGAGGAGAGTTAGGCCATGATAACTTAAATCTTATGAATCAGATTAATTCCCTTACAAAACATGCTTCAGAGGGCTGGGGATGTGGCTCAAGTGGTAGCGCGCTCGCCTGGCATGCGTGCGGCCCGTGGATTCTCAGCACCACGTACAAACAAAGATGTTGTGTCCGCCGATAACTAAAAAATAAATATTAAAAAATTCTCTCTCTCTCTCTCTCTCTCCCCCCCCTCTCTCACTCTTTAAAAAAAAAAAAAACATGCTTCAGAGAGTTGCCCAGAATTCAGGTATGGAAGTGCATGCCTGTAATCTCAGCAAATTTGGGAGGCTGAGGCAGGAGGATTAAAAATTCAAGACCAGCCTCAGCAATTTAGCAAGACCCTAAGCAACTTAGTGAGATCCTGTCTCAAAATAAAAAACAAAAAGTGCTGGGGCTGGGATGGGAGCTCAGTGGTTAAAGTGCTTGCCTAGCATGTGTGAGGCACTGGGTTTGATTCTCAGCACTGCATATAAATAAATAAAGGTCCACTGACAACTAAAAAATATTTTTACCCCAAAAGTGCTGGGGAAGTAGCTCAGATCAGTTGCAAAGCCCCCCTGAATTCAATCCCCAGTGTCAAAAAAAGAAAAAAAGTATTGAAGTCAGATCTAAAGACAGGTAGTTAGTATAGTTAGGTAAATCTTGTCTAATATAGAGTAAAATAGAAAATGAAGGCCATGCTGAGAATGGAACCTGAAAAAGCAGAGCAGCAATTGGGAAACTGAAATGTTAATGTTCCCAAGGCCCAGAGCCCATCCCAAGGAAATGTTAATGAAGCAGTTTCCAGCAAAACAGATACTTTATTTATCTAAAATTCTTCTTTATCTAAAACAGTAGTAGGAAAGAGATGCCCTCTAAAAGAAAAAAATCAGAGAATATTTCATAGAAGATAAGACATTGGAGCTAAATATTTTAAAAATGTGTAGGTCTCTAGATAGAAGGTATAAAGACACAGATTAGAAAGTTCAGATATATTTGACAAGAAGTAGTCTAACTGAACATTTGAAGTTCTCAATTTTAGTTTTATTAACATTTGGGATTTAATTATTAAATTTGAACATTTAGTTCTTAAACAGTGATTGGCTCATTTTCAAAGGTATTTCACTTAAAAGATACTAATCCAAAAGTCCTTCCTGCCCAGATTACTCCTTTGGCCCACCTGTTCCCCACCCTTTGGGCCTTCCCACCTACATTCAATCACTGAAAGATAACAGAACAAAGGACAGGAATGCAGGAAAGCTGAAAGAAGACCTTAGCTATAAAAAGAGGAACACATTGGCCCTTCGACCTATTCCACCTCTTGGGTTCCCTTCTTCCTCCTGGAGAAGTCTTTTCTGCTATCCTTTAATAAAGCTTCTAAACTTGCCTCGGCATACTTCTCTGGTGTTATACTTCAGCATTGGGGAAGCAAGGACTCATCACTGGTAAACAGTGGTAACAGTATCACTAAAACTAAAGAATTTACTAGTAAAACCTATCTTTTCTCTTGTATCCATGGAGAAAGTAATTCAAACTTGTAATTTTTTCCTTCTTTTTTTTTTTAATATTTACTTTTTATGTGTAGTTGGACACAATGCCTTTATTTTATTTACTTATTTTTATGTGGTGCTGAGGATCGAACCCAGGGCCTTGCACATGCTAGGCGAGTGCTCTACTGCTGAGCTACAACCCCAGCCCCCCCCACCATTTTCTTTTAAAAGCACTGAAGTGTAATGTATTTCATATAAGCCATATGAGGATAAAAAAAGTATAAAACTTCTCATGAAAAACGGTTCTTATGGGGCTGGGGATATGGCTCAAGTGGTAGTGCGCTCGCCTGGCATGCGTGCGGCCCGGGTTCGATCCTCAGCACCACATACAAACAAAGATGTTGTGTCCGCCGAAAACTAAAAAATAAATATTTAAAAAAAAAAAAAAGGTTCTTATCACTTTCTCATACATCTATCACAGCATTTACCAGAATACTAGATTATTTTTCTTACATGTAATTCTTCCTAACTAACTCCTCAAGGCGGAGACAATATCTTGGAGCGCCTTTGTACACCCAACACCTATCAATCTGACACACAGATATATGCTAAGTATATGCTAAGTAAACTCCTTCTAAGAGCATAACCTGGTTTTCTGTACTTTGATTTTCTGATCTCTAGACAAAGTCAGATAAACTATGTAATCCAAACATATTTGTTCTTGATAGCTTAATGGCAGCTTAGTGTATTATGGTAGCTTTATTAGTGAAACAGAATGTATTTCATCAGGTAAATAAAATACCTATACATTAGGCGGTGTACATCAGATACTGTGCTTTGTTTCTAGGAATAAAATATCCAAGATAAGAACTTGAGAAGATTGGTACTGATTTTATAATATGTTAAATGCATGGTATGTAAATTTATTTCCCCTTGGAGTTCAGGATGCAAATATAAGACACCTTTGTCTTTCCTATCCCAGTGTTTAATTTAACAGAAATTTATATTACTATCTCTTAGGGATCTTATATGAAACACTCGATTCCAGATTTACTCCTAATCCAAGGATGAGGTAGTTTAAGGAGATGAGAATTGTGTCACTGGCAATTTTGAAGATCACCCATGTTACCTGTTTATCTCTAGAAGGAGCAGCAGTCACAATAAATAATGAATGAAATTTGATTTTAATTATCTCTCCTTAATAATGTTCCCTTAACTTAGGGGGCACCAGTAACAAGCAAGAGTTTGATATCTGATTTTTAACTAACATTAATCCAATTCCTATTATGATAGGGAAATAGATTATGAAAATCTTCTTTTAAAGCTGTAAAAAGAGTGGTTTTCCCCAAGGCTCAATGTGTGTTTGTAGTAGAACTAAGATTAGATTGAGAAAGAAAATTTTTTTCATTCTATATTGGGAACTGACCTAGAGACACTCACCACTGAGTGACATTCTCAGCCCTTTCTGTTCTTTTGAGATTCAGTCTTGTTAAATTGCCCTTCCACCTCAGCCTACCAGGTCACTGGGATTACAAGTGTGCACCACCAAGCCTGGCTCTGAAATCTTGGTTCCTATTTATAGGCCAAACTCTGTAGAAGAGAAACCAGATGAAATTTATGGCCCTTAGAGCCTATAATCTACCTTTTGAGACATAATCTAAATATAATTATTCTAGGGTCCTTGCCTAGCATGTGTAAGACCTTGGGTTAGAAGCCCTATACTATCCTCCCCAAAATAATAAAAATAAAATAAAATAGGGCTGGGTTTGTGGCTCAGCAGTAGAGTGCTTGCCTAGGACATGCGAGGACCTGCATTCGATTCCTCAGCACCACATAAATATAAATAAATAAAGGTATTGTGTCCAAACACCTCTAAAAATTAAATATTAAATAAATAATAAATAGACAAACAAATAAAATAAAATACAATTAATCTTTCTTAAAGAATATGCTGGCCTCAGTAAAGTTGCAATTTGTTGTTGTTGTTGGGCTTTAAAAAATTATATCTAGATTTGGAAAGCTTCTTTGTATAACATGAGTCAGCTGTGACTAAGAATACTGAATATTAATGAAGCCTCTTATCCTGTAGTTATAATTTTTTTTAAAGAGAGAGAGAGAAAAATTTTTAATATTTATTTTTTGGTTTTCAGCGGACACAACATCTTTGTATATGAGCTGAGGATCGAACCCGGGCCACATGCATGCCAATCGAGCACGCTACTGCTTGAGCCATATCCCCAATCCGCTGCAGTTATAATTAATGTTAATATGCTAGGAATATTATAGCATTAAATAAATGTTCTAATTAACCAAGGAGAATTCCAAATATACCAGTTTTCTTTTCTATATGTGGGTTGCAGAAGTAAGTTGTGATAAATATTTTTCAACATGTGCCTTCCTTTTCTGAAGAATATGCAATTTTCAAAAACCTGGTAAGGGTACTAGTAACTCTACCCTTTTTAAAAAAATAAATATATCTCTTCTTATCTGTGTTCATTCACAAAAAAAAGTTGTAACTATTTTCTACAAATCAGAAAAGAAAGAACAATCAGTTTCTATGTAAATGTCAATTTACAATTTGGTGCCAGATTTTCCACTTAAGAGACATTTACCCATATTTGCCTAACAATGAGTACAATAACAGCTGGAGTAAACTTCAGATTAAAACACTGCTAAATTATTATTGCTCAACTATACTGATTAAAACACATAGGTATTCTTATTTTATAAACCTAGTATATAAAACTGAATCAGATGAATAAAGAAATTATAGGTTGTACTCCCCCCTTTGTAAAAGGATTCTGTATTTAAATTGCATGTTCTTTTAAAAATTGAAAATATTGAAAAAGTCTATTTACAAACATTTCTACACAACATAATAATAGGCATCATTTGTTGAGCTCTTATTGTACAGTAAACAACTTGCTAAATGCTATACAATCTTCATATAGAATTTAATATAATCCAGTAAAGTATTTTATACCCTTTTTAGAAACTGAAAATTTGAAAGATTAAATAACTTGCCCAAGGTCATAAAAGACAGTGATTACCAAAGTAGAGTTCAGCCTCAGACTTCAAAGCTAATGCTCTTAAATAGGTTCTGTATGTAAATATAAATTGGATAAATCCTATGAAATTGAATCATAGCACACCAAACTCCATTATATCACACAATCATTACATCCACTTCTGACTCCCATGGCAAAGATGTTATTCAGTCAGCTTATACTGCAGATATTTTCCCCCACTGTCAGCCTTAGTTTTTTTGTTTATTTATTAGAATTCAGGGTAGAAACAAGCAGAAATTCAGGGGCTGGGGTTGTGGCTCAGTGGTAGAACATTCGCCTAGCGCGGGTGAGGCACTGGGTTTGATCCTTAGCACTACATAAAAATAAATAAATAAAAAAAAAGGCACTTTGTCCACCTACAACTAAAATAAACAAACAAACAAGCAGAAATCCAAAGCAGTGTAAGATAAAATTACAAAGCTAATGGGCTATTTTTTTTACTAGCAGTTAGAAATAAAGTAATTTAAGAATAGCAATAATTGACCATCTAATATGTTTAGAGGATCACAGAATTTTCACAGAAGGAACTGAGAATTGAGACAATGAATGTCCACATAGGTAACTTACCCAAGGTCACCTAGGTACCAGAAAAACTAGAATTTCACTAGAACATATACATGTACAGAAATATACAAATGAATATGAGTACTTTTTAAGCCAGGCATGATGACCACACTTGAAATTCTAACTATTAGGGATGCAGTAAGATTGCTTGAGCCTAGAAATTCAAGGCCAGCATGGGCAACACAAGACCCTGTCCAGAATACTTTTTGTTGATACTGAGAACTGTACCTAGAATGAGTTCTACCATTGAGCTATACTCCCAACTCTATTTATTTATTTATTTAGAGATGGGTGTCTGACTATGTTGCCCTAGCTGGCCTTGAAATCCCGGGCTTCAAATGATCCTCTTGCTTAAGACTCACTGAGTAGCTGAAACTAGAGGTCCATATCAGGCACCACACCTAACAAAAAGGATATATTCTAACACAGATCTCTGGAAATCCTTGCTAACACTTAAATTGTTCACCTGGTGGGAAATGCAAATCACCCTTCACCCTTTTCCTTTTCTTCACCCACTACTAAAGAAAAAGAGGGAAAAACAAAACAAGTTTTTTCTTGATCAAAGCAATGCAGGATACAGTTAGTTGATTTCTTTCCTTGGGCCTATCAAACAAAGGTTCATATATTCATAAGAATAGGTACTCTACATTTACCATGTCTTCTAAAAATCTTTCTCTTTTCTTTTTGCCTACTTCTCCTGCCACATAAAATTCCTTACTCTGCAAACATAGAATACCCAGATTAGCTAGACCTATGGCATCTTATTAATGTAAATTTAAAGTAAAACTGAGAATGCTTTTCTAGTTTACTCTTTGAAATGACTACTTAATTATATCAGCTGGCATTCTCCAATAGATCAGAAATTCACAGCAATAAACACTGCAGTACTTTATCTGGTTCATTTGGTTGTATTAAGTTTGGGCAAGCATTTGATATACTACCAGGCTCCACCTCCATATTATTAGATATAATTTTTGACTTAGCACCAAAGTAATATCTAAAATTGATTTACTACTTCCTTTCATGGAATTCTATTTCCCTTCTTTAGTTTTGACTAAAAATTCCTGACATTAAGGACAAACAAGAAGAAATCCCCAGTACTGGTTTTATATCTACCAAGTCCTTGCCTCCCTGATCTAACAGGTGATTTTAACATTATAGCAATTTAGGAAACTGAGCAAAAATAAACTAAATTAAGTACACATTATTTATTTCTTCTTGTTTTGTCCTTAATGTCAGGAATTTTTAGTCAAAATTTACAACTGTCAGATATAAAGCTTAGCAAGGTCAACAGGTAATCATAAAATCAATTTGAAAAAACATTAGACAAGGGATGGGGTTGTAGCTCAGTGGTAGAGAGCTCATCTGGCATGTGTGAGGCGCTGGGTTCAATCCTCAGCACCACATAAACATAAATAAATAAAATAAAGGTATTGTGTCCATCTACAACTAAAAAAATATTTTAAAAAAACATTTGTAACTCACAGGCCTACTGTAATAGTTATTCGATATTTTCCAAAAATAACTATCCAGTAAAGTCATTCTCTTAACAGAAAGTCTTCAAAAGCTAATGGAAATTTGTTTGGTATATATTACATTTTAATATATTTGAATATATAATTTGCACTGACAAGTGACCTAAAACATAAAAATATAAGACTCCAAAAGTGCTTTGTTTTTGAAGCTGAAACCAAGTAAAAATCCTATGGCATAGTTCAGTATCACCACCTATTATTAGTTGTGAGTAAAATAAAACCATTTTATTAAATAAATTCAAATGCATTGAGACATAAAACTATAAAACCACCGTTGGATGCATTTGGATGAGGGTCTAATCCAAAAATTCACGAAGTCTGAATGATCACATAGCAAAATGGTGTAAAGATAACTATGCAGAAGCAGCTAAATTTGGTAGCATAAGGGTATTCTTTCTTCTCCTTCCCTCCCTTAGATTTTCCTGGTGTCATGGAATTTTTTTTTGAACATCTAAAAATACCCTTCTAAAACCACAATAGTATACTAGTTAGATTACTAAAATTTTCAACTCAGTTTCCAATCTGTCACCAGTTGGGAAACAGTAATCTAAGGAACAGGAATGAAATCCTCAGCCTATAACAAAGGTACTTATTAATTTGTAAGGAAAAATGAGACCAAAATTTGAAACAAGACAACTGTGGAGATTAAAATAGAAAGATTTTCCCCAGCAACTGAGGAGTCTGAAGCAGGAGGATCACAAGTTCAAAGCCAGCCTTACCAACTTAGGCCCTGAGCAACCTAGCAAGACCCTGTCCCAAAATAAAAAATTAAAAGGATGTGGCTCAATGTTTATGTAGCCCTGGGTTCAATCCCCAGTACGAGATGCTGCTGCTGCTGCTGCTGCTGCTGGTGCTGCTGCTAATAATAATAATGCAAAAAATAAAATAAAATGAAGACTAAAACATAAAGGTACAAAACTTAAGTGTTCATTCTCTAACAGAAATACTGAATCAATGAATGAAAATCATCAAAAAAAGATTATATCAAAGAATATAGAATTTAAATATCAAGAATAATTTTCCAAAGTTTTTGCACAGTGAAGACTATTAGACAATGGTTTTCAATTTGTTAACAAAATTTGTTGGATCTACTAGTGCCCGTCCCACTGCAAGGATTTTTTTTTAATATTTTTTTATTTTTTAGTTGTAGTTGGACACAATATCTTTATTTTATTTATGTGGTGCTGAGGATCGAACCCAGGGCCTCGCACATTCTAGGTGAGCGCTCTTCCGCTGAGCCACAACCCAGCTCCAACTGCAAGGATTTTTAAAGAATGAAACAAGTCGAAAATATATTGGGGCCTATAAACCCAGCTACTCAGGAGACTGAGGCAGGAGTATTACTTAATCCCAAGACTTGGAGGCTGACTTGGATAGCACAGGGAGACCACCACCTCAAAAACAACAACAAAAAACAGAACAGTGAGGTGGGGCACACCTATAATCCAAGTTACTAGGGAGTCTAAGGCTAGAGGATCAAAACTGGAGGCCAGCCTCTGCAAATTCAAGACCAGGCACAGTGGTACCATTCCTATAATCCCAGCAATGTGGGAGGCTAAATCAGAAGCAAGTCCGGAGTATCACAAATTTAAGGTCAGCCTGAGTAACTCAGTGAGACCCTGTCTCAAAAATATAAACAAGCAAACAAACAAAGGACTGGGGATGCAGCTCAGTGGTAGAGTTTCCCTGGGTTCAATTCCCAGTACCAGGAAAAGAAACAATGACAATTTATAGGATTCTGGAACAAAAGTTACTTGAATGATTTATTCTAATTCCCTTGATTTGCAGAAGAGAAATGAAAAGAAATAACAAGTCAGAGAAGTGAAAAGAAATAACCAAAATCCCAGTTAGTCCGTGGCAAAAATTGAGATTAATGAATATCCAGGTCTCTTAACTCCCAATGTAGTTTTTTTTTTTTTGGCATGCCACCTTTTATGACTTCTATTATTTTGGATAAATTGAATTGACAAAATGAAGAAAGCAGGAAAAGAACTATGACAGCCTAGTGTTACAGAACATGTGATATTATAGATTTACAAGAAAAGCAGTGAGATATAAGGAATAACAGTAACAAATATGGATTTAAAATGCATATTACTTGGAGCATATTACTTCCTAACTTACATGAGACTTAACATCTCCAGGCACAAATTAAATTTTAAAATGATATGTGAATGTCAGCTAATATTACACTATGACATTTTTAAAAAATGTTAGGCTTTTTAAATTTTTTTATTTTTAGTTGTAGTTGAACACAATACTTTTATTTTATTTATTTTTATGTGGTGCTGAGGATCGAAACCAGTGCCTACAAAGAGTGCTCTACCACTGAGCCACAACCCCAGCCCCTAAATGTTAGGCTTTTTAATGAGCCCTATGTAAGATAGAACTTCCCCCTCAAGAGTCAAAATGTAGCTATTAAGAGTATGACAAAGTAAAAAAGTTTAACTGAAAAAAATCTAAACTTGAACCTGAGGGCTTGTCTAGATATTTCCCACAGGGTGTTAAGATAATGTTATTTAATGCACTTAAAATGAAAGGTAGACTCATTCTTTTTAGAGAAAATACAAAACTAAATATACTGGATGAAGAACTTTAGGAAAGCACATTCCCACACATTTTATGGGCTTTATGGTGAGTTATGCAGAACAGGATAAAGAGTGGAATTTTTAAAAATGCAGACTGAAATCTTGGCTCTCCCACTTTTGAACTTGAACACATATCAGGCCCTCACTTTCCTCAACTGTAAAACATAATTGTGAGAAACAGAACTGAGATGGCTGGGGATGTGGTTCTGTAGTAGAGCACTTGCTTAGCATGCATGAGGCCCAGGGTTCAATTCCCCACCCAACCAAAAAGAATTAACTGAGGTAAAACATTTTGCTCAGTCCAGGTGAGATGCATTCAATAACTATCACTAAATTTGAAAGGAAATTATCAAAATTGGCCAAAAAAGTTCATTATAAGTAATACTGTAAGTATTTGAACGATGAATTCCATTTAAGTGACTAACACAGTTTAACATATTCTGTCAACATATAAAGGATATTTATTGTATATATATTTAATGCCAAGGTAACAGAGGAAGGAATGACATCTCTAGATTTCTTTTAACTATTCAACTAGAATAGACATCTACTCTGACTATTCTACAGAGTGCTACATATCTGGCCACTCTCTTGGCTTACTTATTTATTTGATACTGGGAATTGAACTCAGGGTCACTCGACCATCAAGTCACATCCCTAGCCCTATTCTGTACTTTCTTTAGAGACAGAGTTTCACTGAGTTCCTTAGCACCTCCCACCTTGCTGTTGCTGAGGCTGACTTTGAACTCGCAGTCCTTCGGCCTCAGTTCCTCCAGGCCCTGGGATTACAGGTGTGTGCCACAGCGCCAAGCTTAGTTTTAATTTCCATTTTTTTAAATATATTTTTAAAAAATTGTAGTTGGACACAATACCTTTATTTTATTTATTTTTAATGTGGTGCTGATTATAGAACCCAGTGCCTCAAGCATGCTAGGCAAGCTCTCTGCCACTAAGCTACAGCCCCAGCCCTCCATTTTTTTTTTTTTTTAACTGCAGTTCTATGCCCATATGTGAGATTAAACCATGTGGCCTCCAGTTACAACATTCAAAAGCATACAGAATAAAACATTTCCTATAAGATGAATCAACTATGGAAAGATCATAAGTTTCAGTTATTCACCCCCCCACCAAATTTTTTCTTTTTGTATTAGTCCTAACTGCTATTTGAAATTAGTCATTATTATTTGCAAAAACAGTGAGGTATAAGATTTCCTGCACTCAGAAAAATTCTCAAAGATCAACTATTTACAATAAGCAATCTGTAATTTTGAGGTGTTTGGGCCTGGAGCTGTGGCTCAGTGGTAGAGCTCTTGCCTACCATGTGTAAAGCACTGGGTTCGTTCCTCAGCACCAAATAAATAAATGGAATTGTGTCCATCTACAACTTAAAAAAATTTTTTTTTTAAATCTTGTTTTAGGGCAGCGGCTTGGGAGGTGGAGGCAGAACCAGAGGTGGAGGCAGGGAGATCCAGACTTCTAAACCAGCCTCAGCAACAGTGAGGAAGCAACTCAGTGAGACCCTCTCTCTAATAAAATACAAAACAGGGCTAGGGATGGGGCTCAGTGGTCGAATACCTTTGAGTTCAATTCCCAATACCACCCCCCGCAAAAAAAAAAAAAAAAAAAAAAAAAACTGTTTTAGGATTGGGGATGTGGTTCAGTGGTTAAGTAGCCCTGGGTTTAATCCCTAGTACCCCACCCCACCCCAAAAAAAAAAAAGTTTTAGACATGAAAATCCTGTCTTATTTACCTATATCTTTTATTGAAAGTAAATACTTGAAATATTTTCAATAAATTTATTGCTTTATAAGAGGCCTGTAATGCCAGCAACTTAGGAGGCTGAGGTAGGAGGATCCAAGTTTGAAGTCAGCCACAGTCACTTAGTGAGGCCCTAAGCAGCTCTGCAAGACCATGTCTCAAAATAAAAAATAAAAAGGACTGGGGATGTAGCTCAGTGGTTAAGCACCCTTGGATTCAATCCCCAGTATCAAAAAAAAAATAAAATAATAAGAGTCCAATTGACTGGTTGTCTTATTACTTATAAATTACATCAACAAAGAGGTAAGTAGTTTTAAGAAATACTCAGATATTGAAAATTCTAACACTTCATCTAGACACTATTCATTTTATTCTGACATGGAACACTTCACATACTGATTGAATAATTTCTGGCTTATAAACACTGTAATCATGAACAGTATAAAGGTTCAGGCTGAAGATGTGTTTCAGTGGGGCAGTGCTTGCCTAACATGCACAGAAGTAAAAGTAAAGGAGGTTTCTCACCTTATTCTTTTCACCTTCTCAGATCATACTTAGAAAGCCTTAGCTGCCTGCTACATAGTAATCAAGGTAAATAGCTACACTTAATAAAGCAATAAATTTTCTTGTTATTTTTAGTATGCCAGCACTACAGATAAAACTGTAAAATTATAACAAAAACAGGAAATAGCAATGTAATTTTTAAGTACACACCACAAGAGAATTCTTTCCAACAATTCAACGACCTAAAGTGGACAGAAAAATGATAAAAGAACTAACTGCAGTGGCAAAAAGCTATCTTGGCCTGGGGATGTGGCTCAAGTGGTAGTGCGTCCACCTAGCATGCGTGAGGCACTGGGTTCGATTCTCAGCACCACGTAAAAATAAAGATATGTGTCCACCTAAAACTAAAAAATAAATATTTTTTTAAAAATAAGCTATCTAAGCCCCACTTATTATTCAGGATTTGGTACTTCTGATTCCCCTTAACTGACAAATGTCTATTCAGTAATTTTAATGACATCCTGGACTTTCACAGTAATGCTGAATATGAAACCACCATTAATTAGTCTGGGCTTTGTACATTAGAGCAACATAACATCCTACTGAGATAACATCAAATACTAACATCTAATACTTCTTCCCATTTTTTTTTTTTTTTTTTTTTTTTTGGTGGTGCTGGGGATTAAACTCAGGGCCTTGTGCAGATGAGGCAAACACTCTACCAACTGAGCTATATCTCCAGTCTGCCCCCCATTAAATTTTATATGAAAACTCTAAGCTGCACTCAGTGGCATGCACAGGCCTGTAATCCCAGAGACTGGGAAGGCTGAGGCAGGAGGACAGCAAGTTCAAAGCCAGACTCAGCAATTTAGCAAGGCCCTAAGCAACATAGCAAGACCCTGTCTCTAACTAAAATATAAAAATGGGGCTGGAGATGTGGTTCAGTGGCTCAGTGGCTAAATGACCCTGTGTTTAATCCCTGGTACCACAAAACAAAAACAAAAAACTCTAACCCGAACAATTCCTTAATTTTCCCCACTTCTCATCCACAACTTAACACTGTAGCTTAAACTTCCTCCAAATGTATCCTATCTAGTCTTTGGGGATAATTTCAAATATTTTCATCGCAAGCATTTAAAGAAATGAACAGACTAAACTGCAGACCCTTAAGTAAGATATTTCACCCCCTGCACAGAGTTGGTGAGTTTGCTAAAGATTTTGTCTTACCCTCTTACAATTTCATCTTTTGAGTGAAAACGAAGAAAAACACCAAATGAGATGTACACTGAGCCGTGAGTGATCCCAGGTCAGCCTGATTCTCTGCCAGAAAAGGCCAGATAAGATTTACTCTTCTTCTTGTTGTATACGTTTCTTTCTCTCTTATCCTCTCAATCAATCTTCCTGTACATGATTATACTATTGTAATTCGTCAGTAGTTACAATACTTCACTTTCAAAGGAATGCCTTCCCCACTTGGTGACTACTCTCTAAAGATACTTGGACACTTTACATTTCTCAATTCCATGACCAACTATAAACCTCGCTCACCGGAGGAGGTAAAGTTCCTAGGAGACCACAAGACCCCAAAGGATTTTCTAAAGTCTCTCAGATCTTCGTCCCAATCTTAAACCACATAGACATCTAAGGGTTCCCACAAACAATGAGCTACAAAAGTCCAGACTAAACGGAAAGAAGAGGAAGTATCCGAACAATACTCAAACTCAACACAGGACCGAAAACACAGTCTCCTCTATCATCCCAGTCGGCTACCCCCACTGCCCTAGTTTAATCAAGGTATTAAACTCGAGAAATGATCCACGAAAGTGGCAGGAAGAAAAAGCTCGCTCCGGCCGGTCGAAGCCGTGATGCTTTTTCTGCCGAGTGTAAGTAGGCAAGCCAAGGGTCTGTAAAGAATGGAAAGCTGAGTGATCAGGGGGAGGGGGGAATTAGGGCGCCAGAGCTAATCCCCCGCCGTGGCGCTCGGTGGGAAGGGGCAGCAGGCGTGCTCCCTGGAGAGCTAGGCAAGACGGGCGGCGCTGGCTTTCGGGTCAAGAGAAGGGTCGGGAGGGCTGGGAGTCCCGCCGGTGGTGGGTGGCGCCAGGCAAGGGAGGAGGCTCAGAGAGGAGCGAACCAACGTTTCGTAGGAGTGCGGGGCTAGCCTTTCTCGTAGCCCGAGCCCCCCGAGCTCATACCTCAAACCTGCTCTTGGTCACTCCGTTCACGTCTCTCCTCATGGGGCCGGCGGGTGCGGCCCGGGCCGGGCGCTGCGGCGTGCGGAGTGCAAACACAGGGGCCCAGGGCAGGCCCGAGAGTTCCGGGACCGGGAGCCGGCGGCGGAGGGGCAAAGCAGGGGGCGTATGACGGGCAGCAGAGACTTCTAGGCTACTGCGGGGCCTCCGCCACCTCCCGCGGCTCCAGCGGCCGCGACGACGGCTCGTCGCTAGCTCGACTCTCTCCTCAGCCTCAACTTCAACCCAAAACAAAAACACTCCCCACCTGCCAGCAACGCCGCTCCTCATTGGGCAGAGCCGCCCGGGCCTCGGAACGCCGGGGGAGGGGGAGGAGCGCTCGGCGGCGGTGCGAGACCACCCCTCCCCCACCACGGGCGCAGCCCCTGACAGTGCGCCCGCGAGCAGCCGGAGCTCGGCGGCGGTGGTGGCTCGACCCCCTCCCGCCTCCGAGGCAGGCCAGCCCACCGGGAGAAGGCGAGGCAGGGAAGTGCCTAAGTGTCTATGTGTTTGTGTAGGGGGGGTGTGGGGCGGGAGCGAGTGCGCGCGTGCTCGTGGACTCGTGAGGGAGAGGAAAGCAGGAGGACAGCACACCGCACCGGAGCCCCCTTTTGGCCCAGAACCCTTCTCCTCCCCTCCGCGGGCAAACAGGCACGCACCTATATCCACACAGAACCTGAGCTTTCGGCCTAGTCCTCTCAAATCCTAGGCTTGTCACTAACTCCCCTGTACCCGGGGTTGGCTCACACATCATTTCTGACCACCCAACTCCCATCCTCTATCACTCACTGTCGCCTTGAACCCAAAGTGCAGGAGGCGGTCCCTGCTTGGAGCCATTTTCCTCCTCTGTTTGGATGTCTCTAGATTGGGGCAGTAATGCCGTGGCCGCCGCCGCCGCCGTCGTCGCCGCTGCCGTAGTTGCTGTCGCTGCTGCCGCTGCCGCCGCCGCCGCCGCCGGCGCCTCCTCCTCCTCCCCCGCCCCAGTGGATTGCATTACGGGGTGCTACAGGGAGGCCTGGGGGTCCGCTGAGGGGCGGATGTCTCCCAGTGCATGGCTCGAAAAGGCTGGGCCTAATTGCGCTCAGGGGGAGGCCGAGTGCCCGGTTCTACTGCGGGGGTGGCCCCGAGGCCACACCTCAGGCCTGAGGGTCAGAGGGTGCAGGGCTAGAGCCGGGCTACCATTCCTCCGGCAGGGGGAGGGGCGCGCATCAATGGGGTAGGGGCAGACGAGGCAAAAGTGCCTTTGGCTTCCCCGCCCCTCCGGAGCTGCTGGCGTCCAATGGACTTTAGTGCCCGTCCGCCCTCCAATCAGGGCACTGGTTGGTGAGAACCTGAGACTGACGCAACTTTGGCGGGAGAAACAAGCGTGTGAGAGCGAGTAGGCGGGGGCATTTGCCCGGTAGAAACTGACTTTCGTCACTCTTGAGCGACTTGTGTAGAAGTTGGTCCCTGTCATCATACCTCTATATTTTAACAACTAGGGAGTTCTAGATGCTGGAATTTGTGACTGATTCCCGTGAACTGAGGCTCAATTAAAAGTTGAGTTGCCCCTTCAAAAGAAACTAAAGAATAACATCCCAAAAATGAAATATTATAAACTGTATGAAACCCCAGCAGTCCTTGCATAAGCAGCAGTATATTTGTTATGCTCCCAAAGCAGTTGAGTTTGTCTTCACACCCCTTTTAATTAGTGGTTTTAGTGACTGTCAGGCTTGTTATGAATCTCATTAAGAAATGAACATTTAAGAGCACCAAGTACTGCACATCGTTAAGGATAAACATATTTTAGCTGGCTTCTTACCCAACTCTTAAAGCACATTAATAACCTTTCCTTTATATCCTAATAAGCAAGGAACCCTAGCTTCAGAAAACTTCCTCAGGTCCACAAACCAAGATCTACATGTTCTATTTCCTCTCTGGTCCCAGATACTTTCAATGTTTCTACTTCACTTCCACCAGTGTAATAAAACAGCCTTTAAATTTAGTCACACCTAAGAGCTATTTTCTCCCACATGACTGATCCATGTGGTAACAACTGCAAAAGGCAGAAAAACTGACACCCAGAGACAAAAAAAAAAAAATCTTGTCTGAGATGTCCATGCCTGTGGACCCATGTAGGGAACTTAGGGAAGACATTACTTTTTGACTTGTTTCAATTTTTTTTTTTTTGAGAAGCTGAACTGAAGATTATACAAAAATTAAAATATTAGACATAAATAGGTGGGCTGAGGTTGTGGGCTCATGGTAGAGCACTTGCATAGCAGGTAAGGCACTAAGTTCAATCCTCAGCACACATTAAATTAACTAAAGGTTAAAAAGTGCAAAAATTACACATAGGCATATGACTTTTTATCAAAGAATTTTATTTGCATGTAAATAAACAGGTTTTTTATTACGTTTTAGGGGGGGAAATCCCACAAATTGTGTCTACTTTCAAAAAATGAAAAACCCCAAAGTATTTACAGAACGGTCATACACACAGAAAATCAAATTTGAAAGAATTTCTTTAAAAAAGGCCCTCCCCACTGCTCCTGATGTACATTTTTTAACTCAAAATTTAAAACTCAGCACTTACAGTTGAGCATCTTTCCCAACATAGTTTCTGAGATATTAAATACTTTCTGCCCCCTCCAGAAACAAATTCCAGGATAGAAATAAAAGGCGGGCAGAATAGAAATGAGGAAAATTTCTGAAAACAAGATTGCTTAAGGATTGCAAATGCTTCCTATACTTACATCTGCTTTAAGTGACTCAACTGTGGATACTGTATGAATCATTGGCTCCCTGAAAGACTTTCTTCTGAAAATTCATGATATTGCTGCCCTAGATTTTCAGACCTAGGCCTGAAAAAGGAAAATTCTTTTCAAGAGTCACCAACCTCAAGCCTGGTTTTGGCAAATTATATCCTGCTTGCTCTCCCCACCCCTTTAAAAAAATACTTGTTTTAAGACACTGGATTTTAATTTGAAATCTTCATGTACATCAGAGCAGATTTTGACCAAGAACCCCCAACATGAAGCCAAAAGACAGAAGAGGAATCAGGTCAAACTGAGAATACATAAGACACCAGCAGCAGAAGAAAGGTAGAAGTTGACTTCATGTCCTTGCCGTCTTTTGAAACAGGAGAATGAGTACACCTAGACGGGAGGGAGGTGTCCCAGGCTTGGTTTATTCTGCCTCTTCTCCTCCACCCTGTGGAGAAATGCAGTGTTCCCTGGTTCTCAGGCAGGGTGAAGCAGTTTAGCCCCGGCTCCCTGTTAAGCAAGTTCAGATGCTGGGTCAGTGTGTGGGGTGTGCCCATCGACAATTCAGGGGCTTATCCTTCATCCAGATCCTAACTCGGGATTCTTTGATCTGGGATGAAGACAGAAAGAGAGAAAAAGCTTCCCAGTTTACTCATTTTGATATTTGTTGGCTCTGCTTGGGGAGCTGAGCCCCTGATACTATGCAGTACATTCCCCACAAGATTTTCCCCACCCAAAACAAACTTAAAAACCATGTAACTTTTTACTTTTCCTGCAGAAACCAACGGGATAGGATTCAAAACTAGGTGACAAACTTTTGAGAAATCCAACCTGTTGTATGTCTGAGAGGCTGCTACTGTATCAGCATCACAAGATAAAGCACTCTGGTATCACCTTGCCCATGTCCTTCTTAGTGTCACCCAAGACATTTGACTCTGATATGGTAACCGATAACTTTTCTTGTTCCACTTTGCAATGTTTCATTTCCTACTTCTTATTACGTTGGGACTTGTACAAAAGTGGCAGAGTTGTTGAGAGCTGATGACCAGTAAAGGGAGAACACTAGAGGAAATGAGAGACAGTCAGGAAAGAAAGCCAAAGCAGATTTTCCAATTCTATGCTAAATCCAACCTGCAGAAAGAGCTGAATATAGAAATCTTCTTCCGTATCTGATGAACTCACTCCACTTATGACACACAAACGCACATGAATCACCTGGCTTTTTTTTTTTTTTTTAAATCCAGAAGTGTTGTGCTGGGGATTATGCCTGCCCCGCTGAAACAGATCCTGAATGGAATCATCAGGAATGGCACAGTGCAAGGTGTCAAAATCAAAGTAAGGCCGCAGAATTTTGAGAGAACCCTCCAAATACTGAGAACTTCTGTTGTACTCAAAATGGTCTCCTGGATTTCTATATTTGTGAGAAGGGCTTCTTTTTGATGTCCCCCAGAATCCAGATTCAGACCTGTTTCTCCAAAAAGGTCCAATTGTGTTGCTACATAGTAGCAAGGGTTTATCTTCATGCTCACCTAGCATTCCAGGCCCCTGTTACTTCAAGTGAGCTTGAAATTGTTTTAAGTGAACTATGGCTGCAAAATTTTCACTGTCTTATCTCAGGGAGCATACAGTGGAGTGGTTAAAGTCTGAACTCCTCCTTGTGATGAAGAGAAACAAAGAGCCCAGCTCTTAGGAATGGCATCAGTTCTCCTGCAAACAAAATGCTGGAATGCGGACTTTTGGCACATTGTAGAAACAGGAGAACTATTAATTCTATAATGATTTTCATGCCAGTGGGTCAGGAAGGCTATCCCACATTATACCTTACTGCATCTGAAAACATGTTTACATCCCCAAAAGCCACCCTAAGTTTATTTTCTTTTTTAAGGAAAAGATAAAACATTACTTCCATAGGGAGATAACTCCTAATATTCCTATGATGTTGAACCCTATGAAAAACCTCCTAAAATGAAAATGTCATTTTGGTTTTTCTACTTAACTCCAAAGACAGGCTCTGACTTATTAAGTCTGCTTGGGCTTAATGCTAAAGTATCAGCAAAGCTACAAGCTCTCTACCATGAAATAAGCCTTCCTCTTTCACCTCCCATCATTTTGAACCCTGAACCTCATAGATTTAGAAAGAAATACTGTATAAAAACAAAGGGTTAAAATATTACAAATAAATAGCTAAAATCATCTTCCCTCTCCCAATCACTCCTAAGAAACAGACACTAAACATTGCTTAAGTGTCTAAAATGACCCAAGTCCTTCATTTGCCCATGCCTCAAATGGACAACTACCCAAAGGTGAACAACCTTCATGCAAATGCATCAAGGAATGTATTGCTTTTTCATTTTCTGCCCAGCCCTTCAAATTCATGCACTAAAGTGAGTTTAAAACATGGCCTAAAAATGGAAAAAGGGAGAAAAAATATATATGAATATTTCCCAAAAAACTGTTTTCCCACCCTTCCATCTCCTTACATCCCTCCCTCCCCCTCCCTTTTGTAAGCACATATTTTTAACATTTTCTTTCTGGTAAAAGAATAAGGAATTCTTGATAACCAGAATCAAAACCCTGTGGTCTCTTTAGTTGGGTCTGGATATACCTTTCTGAATTTACCCAGCTTGATGTCAAAGCTATGACTTTTAGGATTCTTAAATCAGACCTGTCTGACTCACCCCTTATGTTGGTTTACATAAAAACTTATCATTAGTTTCTTCTCTGGCTACATTTGTTTAGAAACCTAGGTTCCTAATTGCCAATCAGAGCCACATCCATTAGATCATCATCTTCCTCCCCAATCATAAAGTCAGGGCTGAGCCTTGAGGGCCTATCTGCGGATAAGATTGTGTTACTTGTCATAGACAAGGACTGGTCTGAAGAGATAGGTGATTTAGACCAACTCTCTGGCTTGATGCTATGAGATTTTTTTTTGTCTCTGTCTCTGTCTTTGTCCCGGTCCCGGTCTCTGTCTCTGTCTTTTACTTTCTTTTTTTCCTTTTTGTGCTTCTTATGCTTCTCCGTGCTATATTCTGGAAGTGGTCGGATACCATCATCTGAGCTAGGGCTGTTCTGGTAAGATTTCTCTGCTATGGAGGAGCCTGACTCACTTTCACTGTCCAGATTTTGGGGAGTATATGCTGGTGACTTACTATGGCTGGGAGAACCACGTTCATGCTTTGGAGTGGAGCCACTGATCAGTGGAGAGCCATAGTTTTTAGAAGAGGCCATCTGTGGTCTGAGGCCTTCTCCACTACTTTCCCCAGGTTTCTGCAAAGTCACTTTGGCTTTAATGCTGGGGGAGCCACCATCATGCTTGCTGATAATAATTTTTGCCACACCTGTACTCCCCACATTTTTTGACTCTGAGGTCTTCTTAGAAGAATCCACTGAACCCCCAGAAGTAGAAACCTTTGATTTGTCTTTCTCACTTTTCTCACGTTTGCCCTGGAACTCTCCTCCAGACATATTATGTTTTGAGGACATGGGATGGCTAGAAGAATTTGTGCTCACCCCCATCTGACCATCCATTGGATCTTCACCCCCAGGTCCACTGGTGACTACTCCATGCTTCAATTTATCTATGACAGCTGTCAGAGATGGCTTCTTATTTCTGCTGGGAGATTTCCCTTTGGAGCTCCCATGCTGGTTCTGAGAGGACGACATGGAAGAGCCACTTGAGGAAAATGAGGAAGAAGATGCTGTACAAGAATTTGATGATGGAGGAGTTTTCTGAGATAATGAGCCTGAGGATCCTAACCCTGAAGATGACTTCATGCCAGAGCTTGAACTAGTTCCAGACATATGAGAACCACCAGAACCTGAACTGATTGGAGACTTGGCTTTAGAGGATGGAGGAGTCCCAGGAACAGGCTTCATTGGAGAAGCAAGCTTATCAGAGCCTCCAGGAGGCCTTGAGTGAGAAGGGGATATGTTTGGTTTACTTAAAGAAGGATTCATAAGTGATGATGGCTTGCCTTGAGGTTTCATCTTTGTACTGCTAGAGCCACTGCTCAGACCATGCTTGGTAATGGGAGAAGAACCTGGCTTTCCCCCAGACTGAGTTGAATTTTTGGACTGACCAGATCCAGAAGACCCTTGGCTGGTATACATACCGCTACTTAACTTGGAACTTGATGAGCCTTCTGATTTACTGCTTTTCATCTTGCCTGAGGTGGAAGCAGAAGAGGAGGAAGAGGAGGAAGAAGAATGGCTATGGTGGCTTTTACTGCCTGAGGAAGACACAGAACCACTGCTGGTATACTGACTATGAGAGGAGGGCTTGCCCACCATCACTGTTCCCTTGGGAATCTGAATAGTGATTTTGGGGATGGGAGGTGTGGAAATACCTGGGGGAGTTTGAGATCTTCCTGAACTGCCTGGAGATTTGGATCCACCTGTACTGGTAGGTGGGGTAAAAGGTCGATTAGAAGAACTGTGGGATGGAGACTTTCCCTCTGTGTCTGCCTTCTTCCGCTTTGGAGGCTTATCTTTGCTTTTACCATCATTAGAAGGAGTCCGGCTGCGCTTTCCTGGTTTGCTGTCTAATCCTGGGCCTGACAAACTACTATTACTAGTTCCATTGCCTTCTTTTATCCTTTTTTGAGTCTTTTCTTTCCCTAACTCCCCAGCGGTCATTAAAGGACTCTGACTACCACTGTGATGCTCCAAAATATCTGCAGGACCCAAAGCTTTACCAGCTACTGATATAATACTGAAATCAACAGTGTCAGCTTGGCTATTGCCTTTAAATTTTGTTTCCCCATTATCACCTCCAAGCATTGGCACCCCCAAAGTACTTAGTGCCTGAGATGCAAATCCTTTGAAATCATCATTATCCCCACTTTGGCTGCTTTCATCAAAATATTCTTCTCCAAAACCACTTTGACTTTGACTGTTCAATAAATCAGGATTGAAATCTACTCCATCAGGAAAAAAATGATTGGTAGGAGAGTCACTACTGGGGCTTCCAGCAGCATCTGCAATAAGGTCAGCTGGATCAGTATATGGATTTTCATTATTATTAGTTTGAAAGACGTCAGAGTCAAAAAGGGCACTCTGAGAATGCCCAGAACTTGAAGAATCCCGAACAGGGGTGCCAATGGGTGGGCAATCATCACTAGTGCTGGGAAGCTTAGAGGCTTCTTCTGCAATGTCTGAAAGGATATCAGTTACATCTGGGCCAATGCTGTCTGAACTGGATAGTCGGACCATCCTTTGAATACTGGGTTGGGGATGAGGTACTGGTTGTGGATAAGTTGTTGGAGGAGTACTACACTGGCTTGGAGCTGGAGTAATGTGCGGCGTATCCAATGTGTCAGCTGCCATATTGACATCAAAGATAGGGTTCTGCGAGTCAACATCCATTGAAAATAGCTCCCTCTGAAAGTCATCTTCAGTCTGGTGCTTGGGTTTGTCAGGTGGTAATCTTGATGACTTCTTCTTCTTGGTCTTGTTGCTCCCCGGGCATATTTCCATCCGGGGTGAGCCAGAAGAGGAGTTCTGCCTTTCTAAAGGGCTGCTTCCATAAAGGGTTGAGAAATCCTGGGCAGGATTATCTTTAAGAAGGTTCATGAGCATCGGGTGGTTCTTGGTGTTGCCGGCCATCGAAGAGACAGGTGGCGGCGTGTGATGAGGAGGGGTCGGACTCGAGCCAATGGTAGACCCCCCGTTCCCTGTGATTTGCAACAAACTGGTAAGAATTGGGTTCTGAGACACCTTGCTGAAGTCCTCCCCATGGCCCACCGACTCATGCCGATCTTTGATGCTCATGCTCATATTAAACAAGGTGGTAATGGGACCCCCCGGAAAGGTGTTGGTTGGTGTAGTGGTACCACTCATTGGGTTGTTGCCTGTGGTCATGCCATACCCTGGGCTGCTAGCCGGGGGCAGGTTCTTTTTCACCATGTCTTCAACTGTCTCTGCAATGAGGGACAGTGCTGGGGTGTCAGCCTGAATGGTTTCAGCCTTCCTCCGAATAGCCCTCATCGTCACAGGGATGGACATACATCTGCAAAATAAGATGGAAAAAACAGATAATACTGCAATAGCTGCTGAATGAAACTCATTTTTCATTTGGAAAAACAGGCTCTAATTTTGCCCAAGACTTAGATAAGCCATCAGTACTTTGCAATAAGCAAGTTTCAGGTAAGACAAGTAAATCTGTAAGGCAAGAATAGTTCTATCAAATGCCAAAGCTTTGGATATATTCACATTCTAAAAAAAAAAATCTCACTTAGTAGGCAATTGTTAACCTCTTATGAAAATATACCAAATCAAACCATAAATGAGTCCAAATGATTGGATTTCATATTGAACTAAAAGGAAATTGCTAATAATAATGGAACACAGTAATAGAATACTTTCCGTTTAGGGCATTACATGTTAATTAATGTGATCTATTGTTTATTTTAGTGAACCATTAAAAAAGTCTTTTCATCCATCAAGTCGTAAACCTTATTGGCTTAGATCATTCCAAAGCTATTGTAAAAAGTGCTACAGCTGGTGTGAAATCATGTTTATTTCAAAGTAATGCACTTTTTTTTAAAAAAAAAAAGTTCAAATGGTCCAATTAGTCTTTTTTTTTTTTTTTTAAATACAGAGTGAGAGAGAATTTTAATATTTATTTTATTTTTTAGCTTTCGGAGGACACAGCATCTTATGTGGTGCTGAGGATCGAACCTGAGCCGCACGCATGACAGGCGAGCGCACTACCACTTGAGCCACATCCCCAGCCCCAAAGTAATGCACTTTTAACTTTCCAGATAAGTATTTCAAAATATTCACTTGAAAAACATTTTGCTCTAAAACATATGTCAACAAACTTTTCCTTATTCCACCAGACAGAAATAGTATTGGTTTTGTAGGCCATAGGCGTTTTTGTCCAACTACTCTGTCATCTTAGCTTAAGAGCTGCCATAGACATGTAAAATGAACATCAGAGTTCCAATAAGAATTTATTTACCAAAATAGGCTGCTAGGACTGGGGTTGCCTAGCATGTGTGAGGCACTGGTTTGTTTCTGAGCACTGCATATAAATAAATACAATAAAGGTCCATTAACAACTAAATACTATTTTTTAAAAAATGGGCTGCTAGTTTCTGCTTAAAAGTTACATATTAATGTTTCTGGGAAGATGATGACTTAAGTATATTCTCACATATTGACATTTCATGGTTTATCTTTTAAAAAGTGGCAAAAGAGTATAGGTGAAAGAAAAGTGCATCTTACTTCAGTTATCTCCCACTTTTAAGTACACTAATGCCTGACCTAAAGTTACCTACCTTATCTCCTATTACTCCATTGTGATATCAAATTAAAATAAAGAAATTCAGATCACTTTTAAATCCAAAAAAACAGATAAGAGTGAATTCAAAGGAATGACTGTGACTTTCTCCTTTATTTCCAATTCACTCTAATATTGAAAACATACTCTTAGTGGACTCTGATGGAAAAGGGTCAGTGCTACCTTTGAACAACTTTGGCAATGAAGTCATCTGTGCAGATTAGTGCATCTGAGAGCCCCTTGTAGAGTTTACAGCTCACATGTGTTGAGTCCTGCACATCCATTACCACTGAAAGACAAAATATAAGGAAGATTTTTGTGATAGATTGTTTCTGACCTTCTAAAAGATACAAGGAACAAAGTAGCTCCCCTGAGAGAGGTGTTAGCCACCCACACAACTCACCACACACCAGGGAGTCATTCACAGGGTGCTGGAAAGATACACTGAAACGGGACTCTGAGAGGGGACACACTTCAAACTGGAGGAGGCCGGGAGAATCTAAAAATCAAAAAAAAAGTTCATAAAACAACCAAACATAAGACATGAAACCAATAACAATCCTTAAATATACAGAGTAAAATTATTTTTTCCCTTTTTGGAAACTAAATTTCTCTCTCTTTTACACACACACACACACACACACACACACCCCTTCTAGGTCATCACTTACAAATGACAGAAGGAATCAGATTCCAATAAATTCCAGTTAATTGTTGAATCTTGCCAAAACAAAAAAGTAACTAAACTTTCAAATTTTTAATATGAAGATATGATACCTAATTTTTTTTTAAGCACTAGTGATTGCTAGATGAGTGTTGTACCAGTGAGCTACATCTCTGTTTTTGTTTTTTTTTTTTTTTTTTGTTTTTAATTTCTTAGGTGTAGATGGACTCAACACAATGCCTTTATTTTTATGTGGTGCTGAGGATCGAACCTGGGTCCCGCCAGTGCTAGGCAAGCACTCTACCGCTGAGCCACAATCCCAGCCCCTGAGCTACATCTCTTAAGTTGTACTTCCTAAACAAAATATTCTGGCAACAGAGGCACAAAGATCACATACTTGCTCCATTGCTCCCCAGTGTAAACTCATTTTTAGTACCCTGAAGCTATGTGGACAATTCTCCTAAGATTCAAACACATGAAATGTTCTGTGTCATTACTCCCAACTTTTACAGAAATGCTTTATGCCCAAGGTAAAAAACTAATCAGCTAGAGAAGTCAAAATTTATATCAAAACATTTAATAACTAACTGTTTGAAAACCAACAGAAATCTAGAATCCTGAAAAAAGGGGCACAGATCTCACTTTTCAAGCTATATGATAGCTGAGCATGGTAGCACATGCCTATAATCTCAGCAACCCAGGAGGCTGAGGCAGGAGGATCTCAAGTTCAAAGCCAGTCTCAGCATTTTAGCAAGGCCTTAAGCAACTTAGCAAGATCTTCTCTCAAACACTAAAAATGGCTGGGGGTGTGGCTCAGTGGTTAATTGCTTCTAGGTTCACTCCCCAATATCAAAAAATAAAATATGATATTATGATTTGCAGTTCTCCAAAGAATGGGGAGAAAATATACTAAAAGACTAGACCAGGAAAGCACTGTCCTAACAACCTAAAATTGAGATATCAATAAATTGTTTCTCACTACAACAAGGTACCTGCCACAAGCATGACTTTAAAATACCCAATTCATTACTAGGTTTAGAAAAAGTTAAGTTCATGGAAAAAAAAAAAAAAGTGGTTTGAAATACCAATTTGAACAGATTAGTCCCATCAAAATCATTTGTAGTAATTAAAGTAGATTCCCAATTCTTCCCATTGAGGTTTAATTCAATTCATCTGGGTATGAAAACCAAAGAAAGGAATTTTTATGTTAGATTTAAAAGTTCCACAGTGTTTTGATCAGCCACCAAATTCAAGAACTATGGGAATAGTTAGTTCCCATCTTCCAGTAAGTATATCAAAAGGAAAGGCGGTACCTTCTTTCAAAATAGTTCTTTTGACACAGCTTCCAATTAGGGTGTTATAGGCCACCTGGTGTCTGATTATATTCAGAATAAGAGGAACTCGACCAGGGTGCTGAAAGGTGATTTTGTTAACAAGCGTTCCCTGTAGACTTCTGCCATCGGGAAGAGGAGCATCCTTGTTGAGGAAATAACAGTGTTGCTGACCTGGAAGAGCCTGGGCAAAAAGAACAAAGTAAATGAATACTATTTACTAATCCATTGTATTCTGACACAAACTACCCTAAAAAGTCTATGGCTCAAAAAGCACAGCAAAGTCTTAGAAAGTAATAGAACTCCACAGTATATTCTCTGACTAGCAGATATGATAAATGTTAATCAGTTGCTCATCTGGCTGAAAGTACTCCTTCTTAGGAAAACTCTGTGCTGGTGCAATCCTAACTTAGTTAACATAAAACTTCCTCAGAAATTTGTACTAAAGAGGTTTCTTTTTTTTGAGAGAGAATTTTTTAATATTTTATTTTTAGTTATCGGTGGACACAACATCTTTGTATGTGGTGCTGAGGATCGAATCGGGCCACACGCATGCCAGGCAAGCGCACTACCTCTTGAGCCACATCCCCAGCCCTGTACTAAAGAGGTTTCTAAACCATAAGTGCAATATCTGTTGTGGCTTTTTCTTCCTTTTCTGTTTTTTTCCTTTGGTTAAGGGTGGTGGGATTGAACACAGGGCCTAGTGCCTGCTAGGCAAGTACTCTACCACTCAGACATATCCCCAGGCCTTTTCCCAAAAATTTCATTTTGAGACAAGTGCTCCTAAATTGCCCAAGCTAGCCTCAAACTTGTGATCCTCCTGTATCAGCCTCCGAAGTAGTTGAATTACAGGAGTGCACCACTGTACCCAGCTCAAAATCTGTATTTTTAATAAAACATTCTTTTTTTTTTTTTTAGAGAGAGAGAGAGAGAGAATTTTTAATTTTTTTTTTTTTTTTTTAGTTTTCAGTGGACACAACTTCTTTGTATGTGGTGCTGAGGATCGAACCCGGGCCGCACGCATGCCAGGCGAGCGCGCTACCACTTGAGCCAAATCCCCAGCCCCAATAAAACATTCTTTATAATTACAATGCACTCAGAATTTGTGAACTACTGATAGTCTAGACTGTCATCAAACATTCAAAAAAATTTAAGCCCAGATGAGGTTTTGCAACATTTCATAATTGATCCATCCCAATACTTTGTTCTTTTATGTACTTAAAGGACTTTTCCAATTATAAACTTATGGTGCATGAAACAATAAGAATTTTTAACATCTAGCTGTAAGCTTATAAAAGGCAGGATACCATTAAAGATTTTCATCTCTTTGAAGAATGTCAACAAAGAAATATTCACTGCTGTTTCCCAACTCGGAGGCTCATGGTCTTTTTCTTTAGTATGTATCAGAGATTTTTGTAATTTCTTGTCTGAGTGAGGAAACAGGTCATGACCAAGCCATCTAAATGAAGGTGTCAGACCCCACAATGCTATAAAGAAGATTCTGATCTTGGGTCTAAACATAAGTTACAACATTCGAGCTCCACAAGGCCTTACTCACAGCATAAAATCGCATGTTGTGATTTAAAGGAATGGGGTCAGGATCCTTTGACAGCTCAAATTGAGTGATCAGTTCATAGAGGGGTACGTAAGTTGGCTGAGTCTCAAATAATGGAATTCCTAGGGGAAAAAAAAAAAGATTAATATAATGATCACATTAAGATCAAAATGTTCAGAGCTCAATTTTCACTTCATGATTTTTTTTTTTTTTGGTACCAGGGATTGAACTCAGGGGAACTCGATCACTAAGCCACATCCCCAGCATTATTTTGTATTTTATTTAGAGACAGGGTCTCACTAAGATGCTTAACACCTCACTTTTGTCGACGATACTTTTGAACTCTCAATCATCCTGCCTCAGCCTCCAGAGCCACTGGGATTACAGGCATGTACCACCGCACCCAGCTCCCTTCATGATTTTTACATTCACCCCTTTATTTAAAAAATACTTACTAAGCATTTATAAAACATCATTAATATATATACCCCTGGTTACTTCTTTCAGGTCTACAAGACTATAAGCAATCCAGGGTAATCTGAATTTTCTGCTCACATTATACCAAGTATTAGCTCCTGTTGCTCAAAATATACCAGCAGTTTGGTAAAGACTTTAAATAAAAAGAAAAAAACCAAAAAACTCACCTGTGCAGTTTTGCAGTTTCTGAACAAATGTTCTAGATACTGGGATTGGTTGGGGAAATTTCAAGAAGAAACAAGCAGGAAGATCAACACTGTTGGCACTGGTGATGGAGGAGAAGGAAGGGGTCCTTCAAAAAAAAGGATAGGAGGAAGAGTTGGATTTTGATTTGGTATGAAAATGAAAACTCCTAACACTTATTGTTAGACATGTATCCCAGACAAGTATTTACAGGGTCTGTCAAAGGTCATTCTTTGAATTTCCTTCTAACAATTCCTAAACATAATCTGTTAATGCTTTCAAACATTTATCCGGGACTAGACTTAATGATACAGCATGTATTCAACACAGGCGAGGAGCTGAGTTCAACACACAACATTAAAACTCAAACCTAAAACAACACATTTATTCAAGGCAGAGAATGTTTGCTATGAGCAGACCTTAGAAGAGAAACATTCAAATAAATACTGTATATAAGGAAAATTAATGAAAAAAAAAAAGTAGTCAAGCTCTAAAATTTCAAGTGGTAAGAGCCAAATGAAACATTATTTCACATTGGTATTTAAGTTAAAAATATGGACTTTGCTTATGTTTAACTTATGTTTAACTTACCATTTATTGTCAACTGGATGTGACCCCATAATCAGTGGTGCAATTGGGAGTTTATACATAGTAGATGTCCCTTCAATTGTCACTGATGCATTCATGCCCAAAGATCGAGGAACTAGGAATAGGAAAGAAAAAAGATATTCTTCAAAATAACACAAATTAGCCAACTGGATGTGACCCCATAATTAATGGAACAGTGGCACACACCTATAATCCCAGCAGCTGGGGACGCTGAGACAAGAGGATCCTGAGTTCAAAGCCAGCCTCAGCAATGATGAGGTGCTAAGCAACTCAGTGAGACCCTGTCTCTAAATAAAATACAAAATAGGGCAGGGAATGTGGGTCAGTGGTTGAGTGCCCTTGAGTTCAATTCCCAGTCCAAAAAATAAATAAATTAATTAATTAAATGGATCACATTAAAAAACAACAACCTCATTATATATCAGCCATAACATATCAGATACTTAATTCCTATATAATTTCATGGGATAGAAGTTATCTTTTTAGCAAACCACTACTTATTTCTGCCAGTAAATAAAATACAAGAAGCAACAGATTCCAAGAAAAAAAAATTTGAGCCAGGCACAGAGGCAAACACGTATAATCCCAGCAACAATAATTCTGAGTCACTGGAATTACAACACTGTACCACCAAGCCTGGCTTCAGAAAGAAATTTTTTAAAAGGGCTCATTAACGACATATATTTTATCCAATTTCAAAATACATTTTAAAATGATTATAATTATGCAATAGAGCCAAGGATTGAAGTTATAAGAGGACCAAATGACTTATTAGGCCATTTCTCACTATCTTTTATTATAAAGTTCAAGTAGAAAATAACATCCATTGCTGTAGTTCCTTTAGTAAGTTGACTATCCTGTTCTCCTATAAAGAAATGAGAAAAGGCTAGGAGAAGTACCACACACCTATAATTCCAGCAACCTGGAAGACTAAGACAGGAGGATTCTAAAAGTGAAGCCAGCCTCAATAACTTAGACCCTCAGCAACTTAGTAAGACCCTGTCTCAAAAATAAAAATTAACAGCTGGAGATATAGCTCAGTTGGTAGAGTGCCTGCCTCACATGCACAAGGCCCTGGGTTCAATCCCCAGCACCACCAAAAAAAAAATAATAAAAAATAAATTAAGGAGGCTGGGGATGTGGCTCAAGCGGTAGCGCGCTCGCCTGGCATGCGTGCGGCCCGGGTTCGATCCTCAGCACCACATACAAACAAAGATGTTGTGTCCGCCGATAAATAAATAAATAAATAAAAATTTAAAAAATAAATAAATTGTGTATGTTAAATAAATAAATAAAAATTAAAAGGACTGGAGATATACCTCAATATTAATATACCCCTGAGTTCAATCCCCAGTACATAAAATAAATAAAGCTCTTTCTATGTGTGAAAAAATGTGTATATGTGTGTGTGTGTGTGTGTGTGTACATATTTGCATATACACATGTACAGAGATTGTGTGTTTTGTATCAGGTACATGTGGTAAGGACAGAAAACAAATATCAAACCAAAATTAGAGGCAGGCTGGGCAATCAAAGTTTATAAATATTTTAAAAACATTGGACAAAATCTTCAGTTGTTTTACAGCTAAAGACTTACCATTATTCTCATGCAAAATGATAGGAGATGCAGTCTTATCATCCAACAGGTCAGAGGGAGAGGCATAATACTTCATGTTCATTAAATGACCTATGAAAAATAAAACTTATTACTGCATCTTTATTAGTATATTACAAATAAAGAACAGATTTCACACTTCTATAAACCTATATACAAGAAAATAGTTTCATAGTTATGAGAAGCCATGCTCTAAAGCAGTTGGCAAAACATGATAACAGTTTAAGTACTGGGGCTGGGGTTGTGGCTTAGAGCACTCGCCTAGCTGGGTTCAATCCTCATCACCACATAAAAATAAAATAAAGGTATTACACCTAACTACAACTAAAAATGAAAATATTAAAAAAAAAGTATTGATTCTGAAAGTAATAATTTACTTCACACAATTGGAAAAAAAAGAGGGGAGGGTAATGCAGGTATTTACACCTTAGAACTCCTTATAAAATATAGAAACTAATACTTTTCTCCCTCTGCTTATGTCTTTATGAGCTCAAGGTGAAATTAAAAATAATGACTCTGGGCTGGGATTGTGGCTCAGCGGTAGAGCGCTCGCCTAGAACACATGGGACCTGGGTTTGATCCTCAGCACCACATAAAAATAAAGGCATTGTTTTGTGTCCATCTACACCTAAAAATATAATAACTATTTTAAAAAATAAAAAATAAATAAAAGTAATGACTCCGAAACTAAAATTAGACATTTTTCTAAATAATTAAAATAACCTACCCCCACTCCTGGGAGTGAGATAGCCAACACTTCCATGAAGAATCTTATCCAAGGGACCAGCATTAGTTGCTTTCCTGCAAAACAAATTATCTATTTAGACACAGAAGGTCTTAGCAGCCCTTAAAAAAGTCTTACAATGTGGTCTGGGGTTGTAGTTCAGTGATAGAGAACTTGCCTCGCATGTGTGAGGCACTGGTTCAATTCTCAGCACTACATAAAAATAAAGATATTTTTTTAAAAAGTCTTACAATGTGCCAGCTCTGGTGGACACCTCTGTAATTCCAGTGGCTGGGGAGGGTGGGAGGCTGAGGCAAGAGGATGGCAAGTTTAAAGCCAGCCTCACAACAGCGAGGTGCTAAGCCACAGTGAGACCCTGTCTCTATAAAATACAAAAAAAAGGGCTGGAGATATGGCTTAGGCCCCGAGTTTGATCACTGGTACCCCTGCCCCCCAGAAGTAGTAAATGTAACTAGGCACAGTCCAAAAAAGTCTTAAAATATAAGTAGGCACAGTGGTACATGCCTATAATCCCAACTATTCAGAAGCTAAATCAGGAGAATCTGAAATTCAAGGTCACCCTGGGCAATTTAGCAAGACCATTTCTCAAAATGAAATGAAAAGGGCTCTAATATAGCTCAGAGGTAGAGTCTATGGGTTCAATCCACAGTACTATCCAAAAAAAAAAAAAAGGCCTTAAAACGAAAGATGCACTGGGTTTGATCCCCAGCACCACAAAAAGAAATGAAAATAAGTCTTATAATAATACTATAACAACTCTGTTCTGTAATTGGGGGATATAACAAATATACTTCCCCTTCAAAATAAATGGATTATTTCTAAGGACACACCATTATATAATATGGTAAACATAAATTACAACTTCACTACTATTTATCAGATAGGAGTCCAAGTTTGATGAATTATCAGATAAAATGTATGAAATACCAAACAACTTAGTGATACTGAATCTCATAAATGGAACACAAATATTATTTGGAAAGGGAAAAGAGATAATCAAGATGGATAATATTTTGTTATGTATAATATGTATTCTATATCCATAATAGAGATGTATAAATAATAGGATAATACCGTGGGTGAAAAACCAAGAGTCACATAGAATTGATTCTTTAATCAGTCTTACCAGTACATAATTGCCATTTTAGATAGATCTTGTTCTAAGGACTGGAGAGCCAAGTACATTTTAGTCTTCAGTTTGCTGGAGAGCAGATGAGGATAAAATATGAGTTAAGTCATTGAATGTACATGTAAGTATATGTGTGGGTATACACAGACACAAACACATACTGATACAGAAAGCACAGCCCTGCATGATAGCACATGTCTATCTATAATCCAAACAACTCAGGAGGCTGAGGAAGGAGGATCCCAAATTCTAGACCACCTTTAGCAACTTAGCAAAACCCTGTCTAACAATAAAAAAATAAAAACGGCTGGACAGTAGTAAGTGCTTCTGGGTTCAATCCCAGTACCAAAAGAAAAGAAAGAAGGCCTAAGGGTAAGAGCATATTAGAAACAACTAAAGAAGAAAAAGAAAAAAGGCCTAAGGGCAGGAGCACATTAGAAACAACTAAAATATTTTGTTTTTTATTTCTGTGGGGCTGGAGACTAAATCCAAGGTCTTCTGCATGTTAGGCAAACACACTACCACTGAGTCACATTCCCAGCTCTAAAATATTTATTAAAAAAAAGACCTAAGTATGGATTGGTGGTATACACCTGTAATCCCAGATACTTGGGAGGCTGAGGAAGAAGGATCCCAAGTTTGAAGCAAGTCTCAAAAACTTGGCAAGACCCTATTTCAAAATTTAAAAATAAATAAATAAAAGGGGCTGGGCACACAGGGTGAGGTGGCACACATCTGTAATCCCATCAACTCAGGAAGTCGAGGCAGGAGGATCACAAATTGAAAGCCAACCTCAGAAATTTAGTTAGGCCTTGAGCAACCTAGCAAAACCCTGCCTTGAAATAAATAACTAAATACATAGGGCTGAGGATTTATGCTCAGTGGTTAATACCCCTGGGTTAAAACCTTAGTACCAAAAATGTAAAAATGAGAGTAAAAAAATTAAAAATAACAAGTTATTGGTACCACAATAATTCCTTTCATCCTAGAAATCAATGTTAAATGCATGTTAAGAATACTCTGGGAGATAGAGATATAGCTCAGTTGGTGGAGTGCTTGCCTCTTATGCACAAGGCCCTGGGTTCTAATCCCCAGCACCACAAAAAAAAAAAAGAAAAGAATGTTCTGTATTCTGGCTTTATAACCTACTAATGCAGATATTAAAAGATCTTTAAAAGACATAAAAGTCAAAAACTGAGTTGCACTGCATAGAAATCAGTAATGACGTTATGACAGAAGAGTTAGCAAATTTCTAAGCATACATGACTTGTAGACTTATACTAGTTCTTCTAAAACATAAAAAGGAAATAAATAAATAAATAAAAATACTTACTTGTCTCCTGGAAGGTTATACAGATTAACAAGGCCCTTAAGATGCTTAGAAAATTCATCAAAATTTTTTTCCCTACAAGAATTCAAGGAAGAGAAAGAGAATACAAAATACAATTACTACTCAATTTTACAATAAAGTGCCAAAATTGGCTTTTGTAATCGGCTTTAAGTTTCTTGAAATTAATCAATAATAGTAAAAGAAGGGCTGGGGTTGTGGCTCAGAGATACAGTGCTCGCCTAGCATGTGTGAGGCCCTGGGTTCGATCCTCAGCACCACATAAAAATAAAATAAAGATGTTGTGTCTTCCGAAAATTGAAAAATAAAGATTTAAAAATTCTCTCTCTTCTATCTCTCTTTAAAAAAAAATATATTGTGTCCACCTATAACTAAAAAATAAGTATTTTTAAAAAACAATAAAAGAAGAAGAAATACTTTCCTTTCTCTTTCTGCCCCATTTTTCTGGAGAAACTGCTAATAAGCAATATGAAAGTCAATCAGCTAGGCATAGTGACACACATCTATAATCCTAGAAGCTTAGGAACCTGAGGCAGGAGGATCCAGACTTCAAAGCCAGTCTCAGCAAATTAGCCAGGCCCTAAGCAACTCAGTGAAACCTTGTCTCTAAATAAAAAGGACAGGGATGTGGCTGAGTGATAGAGCACCCCTGGGTTTAATCCCCGGTACCAAAAAGTAAGCAATATAAAAATCAAAAGACCTGATTAATTCACATACCAATTAGTTACAAAATAATGAAACCTAGCTTAAGTGGATCATGTTTTTTGGTGGGTTTTTGTTTGTTTGTTTATTTTGGCAGCAGTGGTATCAGGAGGGATTGAACTCAGGGGCTGTCTACCACTGAGCCAAATCACCAGCACTATTTTGTATTTTATTTAGAGACTGGGTCTCACTGAGTTGCTTAGAGCCTTGCTTTTGCTGAGGCTGGCTTTGAACTCGAAATCCTCCTGCCTCAGCCTTCTGAGCCACTTGGATTACATGCATGCGCCACCACACCCAGCTCCTTTCCTTTTTATATTTAACTGCCACTGAATGCCAAGAGGAAAAAAAAAATAGTAGTAGTACACACCTGTAATCCCAAGTACTCAGGAGGCTGAGGCAAGAGGATCACAAGTTAAAGGCCAGCCTCAGCAATTTAGCCAGACCCTGTATCAAAATTTAAAAAGAAAAAAAGGGGAGCCTAGGGATGAAACTCAGTGGTAAAGCATCTCTTGATCCAATCCCCAGTACCACAAAAATAATAATAATAATAAATTTTTTAAAAGTTTTTGATTATAGAGGTAAAAATGAGAAGCACATAAACTAGAACATTTGTAAGCCTATAACAACCTAAAAAAAACAGGAAAGTGAGGACTCTGAAAACAAACCACATGACCAAATCTACCCTAGGAAAAAGAAACTACCACCATGAAGTTTGGCATTCTAGGACTAAATAGTCAGGTTTGGAATCTTAGCCAAATGAGGTCTTGTGGGTAGGTTTAAGGATCCAACACATTTCAATAATTCATCTCTTTCCAAACTTAAAGGAAAACAAAAGCTCTAGAAAGCTAAATAGCCATGATAATCCCAAGCATGTTATCAGTCATGCTCTGAGCATTTATAACCCATAGTATTACGAAGATTGGAGGGAAAAAAAAAAAAAAGACAAGCAGCAACAAAATGTATTCCCTACCTTAATATTACCATTTACACTAAGTGAATGGAAACATCATAAAAGGTTAAGATTCATTCTGAGGCCAGGACTGTGGTGCATGCCTTTAATCCCAGAGGCTTGGGAGGCTGAGACAGGAGGATCACGAATTCAAAGCCAGCCTCAGCAATGTCAAGGAACTTAACAACTCAGTGAGACCCTATCTCTAATGAAATACAAAATAGGGCAGGGGATGTGGCTCAGTAGTTGAGTGCCTTGGTTCAATCCTCAGTATCGAAAAAAAAAAAAAATTCATTTCTGAGGTTCCCAATTCTGAACAGGCTTATAAAATAACTTAAGAATACAACCAGTTCCTAAGTTAGTACAATCTCCTACGATTCCAGGTGAGAACCAGAGATATTGGCTTTTTCTGAAGTATGATGGTATTAAACCTTGGCATAATTACTGATTCATTGAAATTTTTAAAAGGTTATTTTTTATATTGCATTACAATTTTTAAGAACTTGTTCAAACTTGGCTATAAGCACATTAGTCTTACAACTGAGAAGACTTAAGCAAAACTTCTTTCCTCCATCTTACACTTTAAGACATTGCCCATGTGGTACTTGAGAACTTCCAAGTTTAAAACAAAACTGATATAATAGTTTTTTAAAATTTTCAGAAAAGGCTGAGCAGTATGACACATGCATATAATCCCAGCAGCTGGAGAGGCTGAGACAGGAGGACCAAGTTCAAAACCAGCCTCAGCAAAAGCAAGGTGCTAAGGAACTCAGTGAGACCATGTCTCTAAATAAAATACAAAATAGGGCTGGGGATAGGGCTCAGTGAAGGAGTGCCCCAGAGTTCGATCCCTGGTACACCCCCCCAAAAAAAATTAAGTTACCAGAAAATCTTAATCTGGATTTTAAAAAAATATTTTTTTTTTTAGTTTTAGGTGGACACAATATCTTTATTTTATTTTTATGTGGTGCTGAGAATCGAACCCAAGGCCTCACGCATGCCAGGCAAGCGCGTTACCACTCGAGCCACATCCCCAGCCCATGGATTTAAATTTATGTATGGAAATTTCTTCTTAATTCAAAAGGGAAAACAAGTCAGAAGAAAAAAACACAAACCGATAAAAGACTGTCTTCAAACCTACTATTTTTTATCTTGACAGATTATTATATATATATCTTAAATGTAATATAATTTTTCTGAAGATCAATGTGAAAAGTTGTTTTCAAGATACAGACTGGGGGGCTGGAGATATAGCTCAGATGTTAAGTGCTTGCCTTGCATGCACAGAGCCATGGGTTCAACCCCCAGCACCAAAAAATAAAAAGACTGGGGGTTGGGTTTGTAGCTTATAGAGCACTTGCCTAGCACTGGGGACTGGTTTCAATTCTCAACACAATATAAAAATAAATAAATAAAAATAAAGGTTCATCTACAACTAAACACACACACACACACACACACACACATATATATTTAGAAGCTGGAGTTGTGGCTCAGCAGTACAGCGTTTGATCCTCAGCACCACATAAAAATAAATAAATAAAATAAAGGAATTGTGTCCAATTACAACTAAAAAATAAGTTTGTTTGTTTTTTGTTTTTTTTTAAGATAAAGACTCAAATTTTCTCAGGATTCTTCTGACTCAAAGATTAGGCTCCATTTATTTTGGTTCCACATAAAATTCCTAACGCTACATCAGTAGCTCTCCATCAGTGTGATTTTTGTTATCCATCACAACATGTGACAATGTCTGAGAATGTTTGTTTAGTCAGGCACAGTAGCGCATATCTGTAATACTAGCGACTGGGGAAGCTAAGGCAGGAAGACTGAAGGTTCAAAGCCAGCCTCAGCAACTTAGCAAGGCCATAAGTAACACAGAGAAACTCTACGTTAAAAATTAAAAATAGAGCTGGGGATGTGGCTCAAGCCGTAGCGCACTCGCCTGGCATGCGCAGGTCTCTAGGTTCGATCCTCAGCACCACATCTAAATAAAAAATAAAGATGTGTGTCCACCAAAAACTAAAAAATATTAAAAAATTCTCTCTAAAAAAAATCTTAAAATAAATAAAAAATAAAAAGAACTGGGAAAGTGATTCAGTGATTAAGCACCTCTGGATTCAATCTCCAGTACCAAATAAATAATAAACAAACAAACAAATATTTGTTTTGTTTCTGGCAGTGCTGAAGATTAAATCCTGGGTCTGACACATGCTAGGCAAATGCTCTACCACAATGCTCCATTCCCCAGTCCCTGGAGATATTTTTCATTGTCACAATTGAGGGGATACTACTGGCAGACATAGGAAAGGCCATGGATGCTGTTATATATCCTACCATGCACCAGATAGCCCCCAGAGAAAATAATTTTCCAATCCAAATTGTCAATAATATTGAGGTTAAAATCCTTGGACAGACTGAGTAGGCTTAAAAGTCATTCTAACTTAATTCTGAATGTCAATATGCACAGATTGAAAAATCTTGGCCAACAAAATAAATTTCTATAACAAGAAACTAAATGCTGATCATTCTCAAAACCAACTATAAACAAGAGCAGAGCCAGCTGTGGTGATACATGTCTATAATCCCAGTGAGACAGGAGAATCACAAATTCAAAGCCAGCTTCAGCAATGGTGAGGTGCTAAGTAACTCAATGAGACCCTGTCTTTAAATAAAATACAAAATAAGGCTCAGTGGTTGCGTGCCCCTGAGTTCAATCCCTGATACCAAATTGAAAAAAAAAAAAAAAAAAAAAACTAGAGTAGTGGCAATGCCTATAGTCCTAGCTACCTGGAAGGCTTAAGGCAGGAGGAAAGCTTGAGCCCAGTTCCACACCAGTACAGGCATTATAGTAAAACTCTATCTTAAAAAAAAGAACAGAACTGTCAGTATCAAGGAATATGAATGTTATTTGCTCACCTTAACTGTTGTACAAGCTCTGGGCAGCTCTAAAATTAAAGAAAGTACAATAAAACATTAAACTATATTAACAACTTTGAAAACATCCATTTTTTTTAATTAATGCACATGCTTTATAACAAATATTATAACTACAGAAGGCCCTTATATTAAGATATCAAAAAGCATATTCTTCCTACTAGGTGAATAATGGGTTTGGTGTGGGAAATTAAAAATGAAAATATATGAAATAGTTTATAAAGGAATCAACTTTCAGTAGCCTGATTAAAATATTAGGAACTCTCTTTAATGCCATCCCTGGAATTATACCAAACTGACTGGTTATACACATTTTTACATTCATTTCTATTAAATGATTTTTCAGATTTCTGTCCTTGATTTTAATCTCTGAAAGGATGGGAACTGTATGATTTATTTATTGTTCAACTGCGGCTCATGTTTGTTGATATAAAATTTAAAAAGTTCCTCTCGTGTTTCCAGTTATCAAAGCCCTTGGATGATGTCAGAGATGGACGCACATTACTCTAAATTTCATTCTAAAGCTACTGATATAGCCCATCACATCATCTCTACAGTGGCTCAAGAAAAAAACCTAAACCCAAACTAAACCCCAACAATTCATTTTTAAATCAATGTTCCTATGTAAACCCCATAGATTCCAGTGAAATATCAACAACACATACCACAGGATTCTCCCCATGGTGAGCCACTTTTACATCACAAAGCTGTCCTGCAGGATCTAACTGCACTTCCACATAGAACATATCTGACGTGATGTAACATTCAGTGCCACTGGCACTGAGATGAGAGCCCAGTCTAGCAGGAACAAATCAAAACAAAAATTAATAGAAGACACAGAAATAAAGCCACCCAAAGTTAACACTAAGTTAAACATTCTGCCTACAGATAAGGCTACATACCCATTCTGTCTCGCTATTGATTCCAAACGATCAGTCATTGCTGGTAAAGATGTTACTATGAAAAAAAGAAAATCACAAAGAATGTTCCAAATAAATGGTTTATTCTTCAAAGACAGAAACATACTAGGGAGTATGTATATCCATCATTCCAAAGCCATAAACATATTCAGTAGTTCAAATACCAATAATTTACACAAAGTTCATTGGTACAGTTTCACTGTGAGGCTAAGGTAGCAATAAGGTTAAGAAGATAAGACCTACATGAAATACTATTAACCTTCCTCTTTTCCTTTTTCATCACTCCTTATTTTGGACAAGTTGTGTTTAACTGAAAGAAAACATATTATCTGTTAATGCAAAGTCAGGCACAGTGGCATGCCTATAGTCCCAGTTGCTTGAAAGGCTGAGACAGAATTGCTTGAACCTAAGAGTCTGGGCTAATCTGGGTAATACAATAACATTCCATTTCTTTATTTAAAAAAAAAAAAAATAGCCTTCCTCTTACCTATTCCTACCTGCTAAGGCTAGAGTAAGAAAGATGAACACCAAAGTCAATATAAAGGAACAGCTTAAGTGTTACAGTGTTTACGTGTGTACTTAACATGTATGAATCCTGGGTTCAATCCTCAAAACCAAAAAAAAAAAATCCATCTGGAAATGCATGATGTCAAGATCATTGTACTGTTATGTGTAACTAATTAAACAAACAAACAAAATAAAAATGGGCTCAGTGGTGCAAACCTGCAATCCCAGCAACTCAGGAGACTGAGGCAAGAGAATCCAATTTCAAAGCCAGCCTCAGCAACTTAGCAAGGCCCGAAGCAACTTAGCAAGACCCTGTCTTGAAATAAAAGATGCAGCTCAAGGACTGGGGTCGTGGCTCAGTGTGGAACACTTGCCTGGTTTGTGAGAATCAAAGGGTTCTCAGTACCACATATAAATAAATAAAGATCACTGACAACAAAAAATATTAAAAAAAAGATGCAGCTCAGTGGTTAAGCTCCCTGGTTGGAATCAATCCCTGGTATCAAAACAAAAAACACAAAAAGAATTGTGTGGGGGGCTGCTGCTGGGGCTGAGTAGTAGAGCGCTCACCTAGCACATGTGAGGCCCTGGGTTCGATCCTCAGCACCACATAAAAATAAATAAATAAAGGTATTATGTCCAACTACAACTAAAAAATGAATACTAAAAAAAAAAAAAAGAAGATTGAGGTTGTGGCTCAGTGGTAGAGCATGTATAAGGCAGAAGGTTCGATCCTCAGCACCATATAAATAAATAAATGTACATAAAAAAAGAATTGTATATGTGTGTACATACTAGATGTCTGTGGGATATATATGCATGTGTATGTATATGCATACATACATGTACAAACATTTAAGTGTGTCTGCACACACACAGATATATATATGTAAATACACACATGTATGTCTGTGTATACATGTTGTAAATGTATGCATATAAACAAACACCTTGGGGTAAGTAAAGCAGATTTTCCAGGCATGAAATAGACCCTGGGTTCAATACCAAGCTCAAGAAAAAAAAGGAGGAGGGGCTAGGGTTGTGCCTCAGCGGTTGAGCGCTCGCCTTGCACTTGGGAGACCCTTGGTTCGATGCTCTAGTACCATATAAAAATACATAAGTAAAATAAAGGTATTGTGTCCAACTACAACTAAAAAAAAGAAAAAAAGAGGGGAGCTGGGTATGTTGCTCGCTAGTACAATACCTCAATATTCACAGCATTGATTTACAACAGTCATAAAACAGAAACAACTGCCTAGAGCAAGTGCTGCACATTTTAATCTCAGCTGCTTGGAAGGTTGAAGCAAGAAAATCCCAAATTTGAGGCCAGCCTGGACAACTTAGGAAGACTCTGTTACACATAAAAAAAATTAAAAGGAGGGCTGAGGTTGTAGCTCAGTGGTAGAGCGCTTGCCTAGCATGTGTGAGGCACTACATATAAATAAATTTTAAAAGTCCATCAACAGGGCTGGGGATGTGGCTCAAGCAGTGGCTCACTCGCCTGGCATGCGTGCGGCCCGGGTTCGATCCTCAGCACCACATACAAACAAAGATGTTGTATCCGCCGAGAACTAAAAAATAAATATTAAAATTCTCTCTCTCTCTCTCTCTCTCTCAAAAAAAAAAAAAAAAAGTCCAACAACAACAAAAAATATATATATACACACACACACACATATATATATAAATTAATTAATTAATTAATAGGACTGGGAATATATCTCAATGGTAAAGTGCCTGTGGGTTAAATTCCAGTAGGGGAAAAAAAACAAAAGAACTATATAATTAGAAATGCTTAAGATAAAAAATAAAAATGGTAAAAATGATAAATTTTCGGTTATATGTATTTGACTCCAAATACAAAAGAAAAAAATTACTCAAGTGAATCACATTCACTTGTGGATCACAGCAAAATTTGTGTGTCTATCTGCTTCTGTGGTGCTTGGGACTAAACCCAGGGCTCTGTGTATACTAAGCATACACTGTACCACTGGGCTGCATTCACAGCTCCTTAAAATCTGTTTTTACTTTCCTGTCTCCCCAAAAGCAGAATTAGAATTAGTCATTATAAGTTTGAATAATCAAGCTCATGATTCAAATTTTTTGTTTGCTTTCTTTCTTTTTTTTTTTTTTAAGAAAGAGTGAGAGAGAGTGGGAGAGAGAGAGAGAATTTTTTAATATTTATTTTTTAGTACTTGGCGGACACAACATCTTTGTTTGTACGTGGTGCTGAGGATCAAACCCAGGCCGCACGCATGCCAGGTGAGCGCGCTACCACTTGAACCACACCCCCAGCCCCATGTTTGCTTTCTTGAAAACATTCTAGATAGCTAAAATGTCCATCTTCTAGGCTGCAGATGTAGTTCAAAGGTAGAACGCTTCCCTAGCATGGATGAGGCACTGGGTTTGATCTTCAGCACCACATAAAAATAAATAAATAAGATAAAGGTACTGTGTCCATCAACACTAAAAAAAAAAAAATTTAATTCAATCTTGTGGGGCTGACTCAGTGGTAGAGCGCTTGCCTGGCACGTGTAAGGCACTGGGTTTGATCCTCAGGACCACGTAAAAAAATAAATAAAAGTATTGTGTCCATCTACAACTAAAAAATAATTTTAAAAAATTTCACCGTCTGGGCTGGGGTTGTGGTTTAATGCGAAGAGTGCTTACCTAGCAAGTGTGAGGCACTGGGTTCCATTCCCAGCACCATATATAAATAAATGAATAAAATAAAGGTCCATCAGCAACTAAAAAACAAAAATCTTTTAAGTCTATCTTCTCAAGAATTAATTAGAAAAGAATATGTACAGAAGAAAATCTCTCTTTTTTTTCTGCTATCTTATATCTTCATTAATTATCTTTTAAGTCTCTATCAGCCTCCAAAGTAAGATCCCATTCAAATCTTTTAAAGTTCAGGAATCAGGAGCTAGGGTCATGGCTCAGTGGTAGAATGCTTGCCTAGCATGTGTGAGGCACTGGGTTGGAGTCTCACGACCACATAAAAATAAATAAAGGTTCACCAACAACTAATAAAAATTTTTTTTTTTCAGGAAAGAGCCAGGCGCGGTAACACACCACCTGTAATCCCAGTGGCTCAGGACGCTGAAGTTATGAGGATTGCAAGTTCAAAGTCAGCCTGAGCACCTTAGTTAGTGAGGCCCTAAGCAACTCAGCAAGACCCTGTCTCTCATGAAATATAAAAAGGGACCCACGATGTGGCATGATGGTTAAATGCTCCTGGGTTCTATTCAGGCACCACTACCCCACCCCCAAAAAAAAGTTCAGGAAAGAGCTGATTTCAAATCCATAAATGAAAGTAAGAGCAACACATAGCAGAGAAAGTTAACCTACCTCAATTTGTATTTCTAATATAAAACAGACTTTCTTAAATGGAGATTTTTATAAAATAAGTATATTTCAAAGATATTTACAAACCTTTGAGAGCCTTCTGTAGAGTCTCCAAACAGCTGACCAAATGTTGATGCCCTCCAGAACTCATCACAACCCTCTTCTCCTATATCAAGTGGGAAAACAATTGATGTAAAGATTAATGAAGTCAACCATGTTTAAGGTTAACATACATATTATCCTGAAAGTAATATTTTAGGATAGTTCATACCATCTATACAATCTATAGCCTCTTCACTATTACTCTGTCTATCCATCCAAAGGAAGAAAGTATAGCATATTCCATATATAGCAGAATATGGTATTCATATATCTAAAGTAAGATAAAGCTTTAAAGAAAAATCCATAAGAATGATTACCACCTAAGATTAGACAGATAAATGAGGTGGCTCATGAGAATTGGGAATTCCCAAATATATCAAGGTGTATGCAGCCTGAGAAACACAACCAAACCTTAGTCAGACTAGATTCTAGGAAACAGAATGTATAGTTCACAAGATAAACTTCCAGTGAGCTAAAAAGTCAGCATAGTGTTTCTAACTTTACCTAGAGAAAAAGTTTCTTTATGCAAAACATTCCAGTCCCCAGCCGGCCAGGGTGGCACACTCAGGAGGCTAAGACAAGAAAAAGGATTGCAAGTTTGCACGCCCTCAGCAATTTAGTGAGACTCTGTCTCAAAATAAAAAGGGCCGGGGATATGGATCAGTGGTTAAGCATCCAAGGTTTAATCCCTGGTATTTAAAAAAAAAAAAATTCCAGATCCCCAAAATGTGAAATTTTACAGTACAAAGGGTGTTTTTCAGATTTTTTTTCATGCCCTAATAAGTCTCTCTCTTCTTTAATTCCATGCTCATCCTCATAAAACACACTTGATTTATTAATAATCTGGCTTCCTTTGTATCCTGAATAGAGAAGGGAGTATTCTGGGCAGTGAATATCAGTATTTTGGAAAATAGAAAATAAACCCTGTCATAAGTTAATAAATAAGCATTCTGATTTCCATGCTAATTTACCGAGATTTGGTTAGTATGCCAGCTGATGAAAATTCTTAAAAGCCTTACTTGCATTTGTTTTTTCTTTCTTTCTTTTCCTTTTCTGTGTATGTATTGTTGGGTATCAAACTCAGGGCCTCAAACATGCACTAGGAAAGCACTCTACTAATAAGCCACATTTCCTGGCCCCAAATTTTTGAACCTGTACAACTGAGATAAGTTTAAAGGGAAGCCATGGTTATGAAAACAAAACACTAGTAGTAGCCCAGGTAAAGAGAGGCCCTTAAGAGCCACCTGGAATCCCTCTATCTCATGTTCATGTCTTTAATGACAATTTCACTTAAAAGAATATATTTCAAACAAGAATGTGATTGCCTTGGGGCTTTAAATAAGACCCCTTAATTTCCAGACTGAAAAACTACAATTCACTTTTTTTTTTTAATTTTTTTTAGATGTTGACAGACCTTTATTTTATTCATTTATTTTTATGTGGTGCTGAGAATCGAACCCAGTGCCTCACAAATGCTAGGCAAGCACTCTACCACTGAGCCACAACCCCAGCCCCCATTCCTGATATTTTGATATCCACTATCTCGTGATCCTTACAACAAAACTTATGAAAGGGGCTGGGCTGTGGCTCAGCAGCAGAGCACTTGCCTAGCATATGCAAGGCCCTGGGTTCGATCCCCAGCACCACATAAAAATAAACAAATAAAATAAAGGTATTGTGTCCAACTACAACTAAAAAATAAGTTTTAAAAAAAATTTTAAAACCATATGGAAGAGCAAATTGTCATAATGCTTCCATTTTCCGGATAAGAAAACTGAAATTCAAAGAGGTTATATTAATTTGTTGAATGTCAAGTAGTAAATATTGGAGTCAAGGGAGTTTTTTGTTTTGTTTTTTGTTTTCGGCAGTACTGCAGACTAAACCTGGGGTCTAGAAGATGCTATAAGGCAAGTGCTCCAGTACTGAGGCACATCCCCAATGCCTCAAGTTCAAGTCTTTTTACAACAAATTTAATTCTTCTGCTAGTGCTGATAAGATCATTTTAAACACTAATCTACTAAACTGGACTTACTCTGAAACCAAAGTAAAATTTGGTAGGGAGAAGAGAGTAACAAAATTAAATACAACATACAGAATACAGAAAAGTTTTGTTTTTTGTTTTTGTTTCTTTTTTGGTACTAGGGATTGAACCCAGGGGTGCTTCACCACTATGCTAAGTCTTAGCCCTTTTTATTTTTTATTTTGAAATAGTTACTGAGACTGGTCTTGCCTGCCTCAGCCTCCTGACTTGCTGGAATTACAGGTACGAACCTCCAGGCCCAACTAGAATACAGAAAAGTTAATAAATCACAAGTGAAGCAATCACAAAGTGATAGAACATTTAACTACATATAACTACAACCAAGATCAAAAAAATGGGAATAAGGTATCCTACGTCATGTGACTATCACAGGAATCATATGAATGAACTCCTTTTGGCACCAGGGAATTTAACCCAGGGGCACTTAACCACTGATCCACATTCCCAGCCCTTTTAATTTTTTATTTTGAGACGCATCTTGTTAAGTTGCTTAGGCTTGCTAAAGCTGCTGAGGTTTGCCTCAAACTTGCAATCCTCCTGCCTCTGCCTCTGCCTCTGCCTCCCAAGTCACTGAGATTACAGGCATGCACCACTGTGCCCAGCAAATGAATGAACTTCTAACATTGAGCCTTTAGGAGCTGGAGTTATAGCTCAGGGGTAGAATGCTTGCCTAGGATGTATGAGGCACTGGGTTTGATGCCCAGAACCACATTAGAAAAACCTAAACAAGCCAGGTACAGTGGCACATGCCTATGATCCCAATGGCTCATGAAGCTGAGACAGAAGAATGGCGAGTTCTAAGCCAGCCTCAGCAACCACAAGGCACTATAAAACAACTCAGTGAGACCCTGTCTCTAAAATACAAAATAGGACTGGGGATGTGGCTCAGTGGTTGAGTGCCCGAGTTTACCCCCAGTACCTCCCGCAAAAAAAAACTAAACAAAATAAAAATTATTATGTTCATCTATAACTAAAAAAAAAAAAAAAAAAAAAAAAACTACCACCACACAGAACCTTTAAACAAATCATCACATACCCCTACCCCCATCTTCCACTTAACTGGCTAAAGGATCCCCATATTGGTGAACGATTAAGGAGGAAACAGCACTGTAAAGAGGTTAACAGTGAATAGGTGAAAATCTAGAGTTCACCTGCATTAAGAATGAAGCAAGGGTCAGGCGCGGTGGTGCATGCCTGTAATCCCAGCAGCTGGGGAGGCTGAGGCAGGAGGATCATGAGTTCAAAGGCAGCCTCAGCAAAAGCAAGGTGCTAAGCAATTCAGTGAGACCATATCTAAATAAAATAGAAAATAGGGTTGGGGATGTGGCTCAGTGGTTGAGTGCCCCTGAGTTCAATCCCCAATACAAAAAAATATATAAAACAAAAACAAAAGAAAAAAAGAATGAAGCAAAGGCTGTGGCTATAGTTCAGTGGGAGAGCACTTGCCTACCACATATGGCACCTGATTTGATCCTCAGCACCACATAAAAATAAGTCAAATAAAGGTATTTAAAAAAGAATGAATCAAAAATTCTTGATACTATACACAGTAAAGGTAATATCAAACCATAATGAAGGCGATTGACACAATGGCTCTTAGGCCAGATGCAGTGGCAAGTGCCTATAATCCCAGTGATTTAGGAGGGTAAAACAGGAGGATCAGAAGTGCCAAGCCCGCCTCAGCAACTTAGTGAGGCCCTCAGCAATTCAGCAAGACCCTGTCTCAAAATGAAAAATAAAAAGGGCTTGGTTGGGAATGTAACTCAGTGAAATGCCCAGGATTCAATCTTCAGTACAAAAAAAAAAAAAAGAATGTCTCTTAACCAGACACGTTGGTGCATGCCTGTAATCCCAGGGTCTGAGAATGCTGAGGCATGAAGATCACAAATTCCAAGCCAGACTAAGCAACTTCATGAGACTGTCTCAAAATAAAATGAAAAGGATTGAGGATGTAGCTCAATGATAGAGTGCCCTGGGTTCAATTCCCAGGACCACACCAAAAAAAAAAAAAAAAAAGAGAGAGAGTGTTTCTACACCAGTATATCAAATATGTCCCTCACAGGTGTATTTCTTAGCACCTTTGTATGAAATAGCCCAATGTATTCTAACACAATTTTACAAATATAGTCAGCACTCTGATTCCTCAAATTCCACATCCTTGCATTTACCAATTATAGACGAGAAAACCCTAGTTTGGTGGTGCACACCTGTAATTCAAGCGACTCTGGAGGCTGAGGCAGGAGGATCCTGCGTTTGAGGCAAGATACTAAGCTATTTAGTAATCCCTGTCTCAAAATATGAAATAAAAAGGACCAGGGATATAGCTCAGTGGTAAAGCAATCTTGGGTTTGAGTTCTAGTACAAAACAAAACACAATTTATATAGTATAACATTTATATAGCAGCATTTACATTGTGTTAAGTATTATAAGTAATGAAGAGATCATTTAAAGTTTCCAGGAAGAAGTTCATGGCTCATATACAAATACTTTGCTCTTTTTTTTTTTTTTTTTTTTTTAACATTTATTTTTTTTAGTACTTGGCAGACACAACATCTTTGTTTGTACGTGGTGCTGAGGATCGAACCCGGGCCGCACGCATGCCAGGCGAGCGCGCTACCACTTGAGCCACATCCCCAGCCCAATACTTTGCTCTTTTATAAGACGGACTAAGCATCCATAGATTTTGGTATCCATGGGGAGTTCTAAAAACAATCCCCCCCAGATAGAAAGGAATAAATGAATAAATTCTTCCTCAGAAGATCCCTAAAATTGATAATCACCATGTATTCAAGTATTTTATGATAAGTAAAACTGAAGACACACTACTATAGGTAGTTTGAACAAATTCATGTTCCAAACTGAACTTCTTAAGTAATTGTCTAAGCACAACTTCACCCACTTCAACACAATCCTCACCATGACTTGACGCACAAGCTTAATGGTCTCACTCCAAGGTCTATTTTGGTTAAATTTTGCATGGAGCCGTTCCAAGAGAGAACTCATTTTACTCAGCTTTTCAGATTCTGCAATATAAATCAGAAAACGCTATTAGAAACACTTTTATCAAGCCCTTCCACAATTTTTCTTTTTTTTTAAAAAAAGAGAGAGTGAGAGAGGGAGAGAGAGAGAATTTTAATATTTATTTTTTAGTTATCAGCGGACACAACATCTTTGTTTTTGTATGTGGTGTTGAGAATCAAACCCGGGCCGCACGCATGCCAGGCGAGCACACTACCGCTTGAGCCACATCCCCAGCCCTCCACGATTTTTCTTACAAATGCAATCCCCATATTTTATCTAAGAATTCGGTTAAAATAGTTTATCATTTACTTCAAAACACATAAAGTTGTTTGTTTTGTGGTATTGGGGACTGAAACCAGGAGTACTCTACCACTGGGCAACATCTTCCAGCCCTTTTTTGAGACAGGGTCAATTCTAGCCTCAAACTTGCAAACCTCCTGCCTCAGCCTTCTGGGTAGCTAGGACTTCAGGCATGCACCACCGCAACCTGCAAGACCCTGTCTCTAAAAGAAAACAACATGGGCTGGGGCTGGAGCTCAGTGATGGACCGCTTGCCTAGCATGTGTGAGGCGCTGGGTTGGATTCTCAGCACCACAAAATAAATAAATAAAAATAAAGATCCACTGACAACTACAAAAAATATATATGTAAAAAAAGAAAACAACACTTAAGCCAGGCACCCCTGGGTTCAATCCCCAGTATCTTCCCCCCACTCCCCCCTCAAACAAAAAAAAAAAAAAAAAACAGAAAAACAGACAATACAGACAGACACAGGGTCTCATATTCACTGAGCTAAGCTTCAACTTATCAGTTCCAAGCAAATCCTTCTGCCTCAACCTCCTGAGTATTTGGGATTACAAGTGTACCCAGATTAAAAGAATCCTTCAATGGCAAGAATACACATACATTACAGGTCTTACAAAATGAATATCAGAGAACACACATCCATGAGAACCAAAAAACAACCATTTCACAGGGCATACTGGTGCACACCTGTAATCCCAGCCACTTGATAGGCAGGAGAATCACAGCTTCAAAGTCAGCACTGGCAACTCAGAGACTTCATCTCAAAGTAAAAAATGAAAGGGCTGGTGATATGTAGCCCAGAAATAGGCTATCCCTGGCCCATCCCTAACCATGTTAATATGCATGAAATCCCTTGCATGATATATTTTGAGCATACATTTAAATTTACCCTTTCTATGGTTATTATTGGTTACTATTTTCTTTTTTTTGGTAGTTGTAAATGGACAGCATGCCTTTATTTTACTTATTTTTATGTGGTGCTGAGGATCGAACCTAGTGCCTCACACATGCAAGCACTCTGCCACTGAGCCACAACCCCAGCCTAGTTGGTTACTTTTCTTTTTTTTAAAGAGAGAGCGAGAGAGAGAGAATATTTTAATATTTATTTTTTAATTTTCGGCAGGCAGAACATCTTTGTATGTGGTGCTGAGGATTGAACCCGGGCCGCACGCATGCCAGGCCAGTGCGCTACTGCTTGAGCTACATCCCCAGCCCCTGGTTGGTTACTTTTCAATGTGAAAATACTGCCTTCCTTATTTTTATTTCTTAGTGGAGGGTACCAAGGATTGAACCCAAGGATTGAACCCAGGGGTGATTAACCACTGAGCCACATTCCCAACCCTTTTATTTTTTGAGACAGGGTCTCACCAAGTTGCTTAGGGCCTTACTAAAGGCCTTACTAAATTGCAGAGATTGACTTTGAACTTGCAATCCTCTTTTCTCAGCCTCCCATGCTGCTGGGATTATAGAAGTGCACCACTGCACCCACCAACTTCCTTATTTTTTTTTTTTTTGTGATAATCTTTAGAGAGCTATTTATAAGTATGATTTTTTTAAAAAACAGGCTCTATTTGCCAATTTCAACTGTAATTAAAATTATATGGACAAAGGAGGACACGGTGGTGCATGGTTCATGAGGGCTGAGGCAGGAGGATTGCAAGTTTGAAGCAAGTCTGAGAAACTCAGTAAAATCTTGTAAAAGATTAAGAAAAAATGGCTGGGGGTATAGTTCAGTAATAGGACACCTCTGGGGGGGTGTAATAGGACACCCAGTAGTGGGGGGGTAAGGCCATGTAAAAGTATGTGAATGGGGAAGAGATAGATGGGCTATCAGCAGACAAGAGAAAGTTAGAAAACACTGGCTTCCCAGTCTGGACTAAGCATGTAAACAAACCTCCAAAGCCCTCCAACCCTAATTCTTTTTCTTTCTTTTTTTTTTGGTTCTGGGGAATTGAACCCAGGGGCACTTTACCACATGAATAAACATAATATGCCTGAGATGTTCTGTGAGGATATGGTGTGGACAAGTAAGTGTGGAAATGACTGGTGAAATGCAAAATAAGAAATGCTCTTAAAAGGGGAGAGACATTAAGCCAGGCACAATAATGCATACTTGTAATTCCAATGATTCAGAAGGGTTAGCTAAGAGGATTGCAAGTTGGAGGCTAGCCTCAGCAAGTCCCTAAGCAACTTAGTGAAAACCTAAGCAATTTAGTGAGACCCTGTCTCAAAATAAAAAATAAATATGGCTGGGGATATAGCTCAGTGGTTCAGGCACCTCTGGGTTCGATACCCAGTACCTAAATAAATAAATAAATAAATAAGCCAGGTGTAGTGGTACATGACTGTAAGCAATTCCAGAGGCTGGGGAGGGAGGCTAGCAAGTTCCAGTCCAGTCTCAGCAATTTACAGAGTTCCTAAGCAATTTAGCAAGACTATGTCTAGAATTAAAAAATAAAAAGGTCTGGGGATTGGACTGGGATTGTAGCTCAGTGGTGGAGTACTTGCATAGCATGTGTGAGGGACTAGGTTGAATTCTCAGCACCACATGCAAATAAATAAAATAAAGGTCCATCAACAACTAAAAACAAACAAAAAAAAATTTAGCTGGGTGATGCACGCCTGCAATCCTGGCGGCTCAGGAGGCTGAGATGGGAGAATCTCGAGTTCATAGGCAGCCTCAGCAATGGCAAGGTGCTAAGCAACTCTGTGAAACCCTGTCTCAAAATACAAAATAGGGCGGGGATGTGACTCAGTGGTTGAGTGCCTCTGAGTTCAATCCCTGGTACCAAAATAAAAAGAAAAGGTCTGGATATGTAGCTCAGTAGTAAAGCACCAGTGGGTTCAATACCTAGTACCAAAATAAATAAATAAAAACAAAATCTACTGGATGTGGTGGCACAAGCATGTAATCCCAGCGTTTCAGGAGGCTGAGACAGGAGGACTGCGAATTCAAAGCTAGCCTCAGCAAAAGCAAAGTGCTAAGCAACTAAGTGAAACCCTGTCTTTAAATAAAGTATAAAAAGGTTCTGGGGATGGGGCTCAGTGGTCAAGTGCCCCTGAGTTCAATCCCTGGTACCAAAAAAATAAATAAAATAAAATAAAATCTGGCAGTACTGGGGATTGAACACAGGGATGCTTCCATCACTATTATCATTCAGTGGTAGCACACCCCTAGGTTCTTTCACCAGTACTGCCAAAAGACAAAATTTAAAAAGGCATTACTACTCAATATCAAAAGGAGAAAAAGTTCATAATCAATGGTGGGAAGAACATAGAAAAACAGACAACTCATGTTGGTACTGAAAGATGAACAGATTAATTAGAATTAAGGTAATAAACTTTCCTTTCATGCTTTCATTTTCTGGAAAATTGATTTTGACCGTGTGAGCCAGTTTAAAGTTTTGAACACATTTCTACCAATTCTCACTTTAAAGTCATTCATCCAGGCACAATTACAAATGCTGGGGATACAACAGTAAGAAAACTAGACAAAACTCCTGTCTCCTGAGGTTTCCATTTCCACTTGTTACTCCCTTGCACCCAAGAAGTGTATTTTTCTTCTTCACTTTCAAAACATACATCTTCTTTTTCTTTTTTCTTTTTAATATTTTTTTAGTTATTGACAGACCTTTAGTTTATTTATTTTTATGTGGTGCTGAGAATACAACCCAGTGCCTCACACATTCCTGGCAAGTGGCTTCCCTGAGCCCCAGCCCCCATCTTCTTTTTCTTGAGATGCCTGCTGATGCTCAAATCAAACACTTTTTGAGCAACTATTATACACTATAGAGTACACATACTTGAGTAAGGAAGGGTCCCTGGTATAAGAAGCTCAAAACAAACTATGAAAGACAAGTAAACAGTAACAATAAAGTGAGCTGTAGCGGATGCAGGTCTGTAATCCCAGGGACTGGGGGCTGAGGACCTAAGCAACTTAGTAAGACCTTATCTCAAAATAAAAAAGGGTTGGGGGTGTGTGGGGGATATGTCTCAGTGGTTAAGCGCCCCGGGGTTCAATTCCTAGTACCAGAAAAAACACACACACACACACACACACACACACACACACACACAAAAAGGGTTGGGGGCGTGGCCCAGTGTTTAAGCGCCCCTTAAACAAGGTTCAATGCCTGCTCCTAAAGGTGGGGAAAGTGGGCTATAGCAATAAGCATGCCCAAAATACTAAGAAAGCATTTATACAGGAATGTGGAAATTTAGAGAATCTAAGTTCCAAAAGAAAGTTATTTTTTCAGCAGTTCTGAGTTACTCTGATGGAAAGAACGAAATCCAGCGCAGTTTTAAAATATACAGAAGCACAAGATCTGAGCACTGTGACATTCTAGGGAACTGCTGGCTTTTAATACCATTTCACTCAAGACAAAATATCCTCCAGTAATTTTACACATCGTTTTGTATTATTGTTCTTATGTTTATTCAGAGGTCTCTCCCTGAACAAAGTTTAAGGAGGTTTTAGATTCACTCGCCCTGTCTCCCACCACTTTAGGCTAAAATGCTCTCAGGCCAAACTGTCCCTAATTGTGCAGGAAACCTCCACAAAAGTTGGGAGTGCACGTTACCCCCAAGTCGGGGCTCTATAATCATTAAGGAAGGATGGTCATAACCTAAAAAGCACATTCCACCTCCCGGATTTTATGCCCTCTAGAAAGTAGCCCTCATGGGGCACCGGCCTCTACCACTTCTTACACATTGGCTCCCCCAGTAGTGTCCGCCCCCTCCTTTCGCTCTCACTCACCCTCGGTTTCCCCCTGAGCCTTCATCCTGACGGCGGTGAGGGCCTGGATCTGCCACAAGAAGATAAGCTTTTCCCCACCACCAACAGGGGAACCAAGCTGACTGGAGCTCCCGGGACGCAGGGAACCAATAGTCCCCACTGTTCCCGGGAAGGCTCAGTCTGAAGTCCCCGGCGGCAAGAAGAGAAGGGTGCTCGCGGCCGCCGCCATCTTCCCCAACGGAACTTCCCAAGGATCGCGAGATTAGCCAGGATCCTACGAGACAGAGGAAGAGGATACAAAATCTCGCGAAAATTAGTTAAGGTGTACTTCACGCGAGATCTCTATCAACCCATCCTTCCCTTAGTTGCCAGTTGCTTCAATCCTCACACTGCTTAGTATTGAACTTGTGGGCAGGTGGATTTTGGCCTCTTTGCAAAAACCGGCATTTTCATTTTACAAATAAAAATATCTAACTCTGACCCACAGCAACCTAACGAGACTCTGTTGCAAAATAAAAATGACTGGAGAGAGCCCAAGGGTAAAGCGCCCCTGGGTTTAATCCCTAGTACCAAAAAAAAAAGAAATAAAAAATCTCTAGCTCTCTTTACTGAAAAATTTGTTTGAGATTTTGTTTTGTCCTGGAGATTGAACTCAGGAGCGCTTAATCACTGAACAGCATCCCTAGCCCTTTGTATTTTAATAAAATAAAATATATTTATTTTGAGACAAGCTTTTGCTAAGTAGTTGAGGCTGGCCTTGAACTTGCAATCCTCCCTCATCCTTCAAAGCCGCTATGATAACACACGTGTGCCACTGTGCCCAAAAATAAGACAGTAAGTTTAGGCTGGGGGTGTACTTCATTGGGGACGGTTTATTCCACATAACAGGGACCGGGTTCATTCCCAACACCACCAAAAGAAAAGAAAAGTAAGTTTCTGTGAGTTACTAACTGTAATAACTGTATCAACCTAACAAGAACCATTTTCTTTCTTCTTTTTCAAATAAATATTTCTTTAGTAATATTTTTGAAGTTCTGTGACAATTTTGGATTAATGTAAAACTGCTGGTTTGTAGCAGTCAATGCAACTAATGCTATTAGAAATAGTTATTATTTCTCATTGTGTCCCTTTTTTGTGATCCTAGTGAAAACAGGAAGCTTCACTTGTTTTCTGTACTACACTGTGAATCACAAAGAATGTGTGATTATCTCTGTGTCCTTATATTCTCACAAAGGGAAATTCAGGGTAATGCAGAGAACTTCCTCACCATTGGAACCGAAGAACCACCCTAAAATACAGTAGTGCTAGCAACAGGCGCTTAACCACTGAGCCACACCCCCAGTCCTATTTTGTATTTTATTTAGAGACAGCTTCTCACTGAGTTGATTAGCACCTGGCTAAATTTTTGAGGTTGGCTTTGAAATAGCCATCCTCCTGTCTGAGCTTCCTGGGCTGCTGGGATTACATGTGTGTACCACAGCACCGGTAGGGTGAAACCTCTTAAGGCTACTTTTAAGTATTCTTTACTGATACACATCCTTTAAAATAATAACTGCAAAAAGTTGGATTTGCCTAATTTGCTCCAAGATTTTTTTTTTTTTAAATGGTTCCAGGAATTGAACCCAGGGGTGCTTAACCACTGACCCCTATCCCCAGCTCATTTTTTAATTTTGAGACAGGGTCTTACTAAATGGCTTATGGCCTAAGTTGCTGAGGCTGGCATTGAACTTGTGATGATCCCCTTGCCTCAGCCTGACAAGTTGCTGAGGTTACAGGTCTGCACCACCATGCCCTTGCTCCAAGAATTTATGCAGTATATTACTAGCTCAAATTTTTCTAACATTTCAAAAACATCTATTCAAACATCTCCAAAGCAATCCCAGCAGATACTGCAGTCCAGGTGAACAGGCACAGCACTATAAATTTAATAACTCTTTGGGAATACATGCGAAAATGTTTACTGCCACAAAGATATCTATAACATGCCCCTTGAAAGTACAATGCAATTTTTTTCTGTTGCCTATTGCTTATTCTCATTCCTTAGGATCTCTAGACAGTTGTTTGGGGCAGAATTGCCCATTGTTTCTGAATCCCCAATACCTAGTACTATACTTGGTCTAATGAGCAGATCTATTACTGGATCTAAACACTCTGCTAGACCCAACTTTTCTCGCTTTGCCAATTCCCAACCACATTGGCCTTTTCTTTCTCTCTTACAGAAAATACCTGCACTCCTTCCTCTCCCAAAGTTCTTCAACAGATTTCTAAAGCTGCTAGGAAGTCTCTACTCCACCAGCCTCACCTCGCTAATCCTTTTTTATGTATGATGCTGAGAATTTTTTTTAATATTTTTTTTAACTTGTAGAGAGACACAATGTCTTTATTTTATTTATTTATTTATTTTTATGTGGTGCTGAGGATTGAACCCAGTGCCTCACATATGCTAGGCAAATGCTCTACCAACTGAGCTACAACCCCAACCCTTGTGCTGGGGATTTAACCCAGGTCCTTGCTAATGCTATGTTTGCACTCTTACCACTGAGCTACATCCCCAGCCAGGCCTTCTTAGTTCTCCATTTAAACATCCCTTCCTGGGGCTGGGGATGTATGTGGCTCAAGCAGTAGCACGCTCGCCTGGCATGCGTGCGGCCCGGGTTCGATCCTCAGCACCACATACAAACAAAGATGTTGTGTCCGCCGAGAACTAAGATAAATAAATATTAAAAAAAAAAAAAAATTCTCTCTCTCTCTCTCATCTCTCTCTCTAAAAATAAATAAATAAATAAATAAATATCCCTTCCTCTAAACAGGCAAAATGGCACACACCTATAATTCCAGATATTTAAGAGGCTGAGGCATGAGAATCCTTCCCATTTCAAGCCCAGCATCAGCAATTTAGTGGGACCCTGTCTCAAAACAAAAAAATTAAAAAGACAGGAATGTAGCTCAATGATAAAGTGCCCCTGCTTTAATCCACAGTACTAAATAAATAAATAAATTTCCCTTCCTCTAGACAACAGAAACAACATTTCTCTTACCTCTGAGGGTTTTTTTTTTTTTAATATTTATTTAGTAGTAGGTGAACACACAGTATCTGTATTTATTTTTATATGGTGCTGGGGGTTGAACCCAGTGCCTCACTCATGCGAGGCAAGCACTTTACGACTGAGCTACAGCCTCAGCCCCCAATCTCTGAGTTTTTCTGTTAAATTATTTCAAACTTTTCCACCCAAAACTTCGTTTTTTAAAAACATTTATTTATTTATGTATGTATCTTTAATTTTAGGTGGATACATTAGTTTGCTTTTATGTGGTGCCCAGGTTCAAACCCAGTGTCTCATGCATGTTAGGCGTTCACTCTACCATTGAGCCACCACTCCAGCCCCCAGAATCTCTTAATAGTAATTTCATCATCAGCATGTGATGATTTGCTTCATGTCTCTCTTCCTTGCTGGTGTCAGGAAGGCTGCACTTGGGCTTTCACTACTCTCTCCAGTGCCTAGTACAGCTCCTGTCACCTGTCATGAACTTAATGCATGTTGTTGGAATAAATTGATGGGGTTGTCAGATAAAATAGAGAATATTAACTTAAATTTGAATTTCAGATAATTGAATATTTTTAGTATAAACTATGTCCCAGATATTATATAACATAAATATTATGTAATATGAATCTGGCAACTCTTAGGAGTACAGAAAGCATTTATCCAAGCAAAAATTTGAAAGATGGGTTTATATTTTAAAATACTGCACCTTGTGCTGGGTTTTTAGCACAGTGGTAGAGTACTTGCATAGCATGCATGAGGCACTGAGTTTGATCCTCAGCACCACATAAAAATAAATAAACAAATAAAGGTATTGTGAGCCACAATCCCAGCCCTATGCTTTATTTTCTAATGGCAATTTTTTTTTTTTTCTTTTGTGGTACTGGGCATGGAACACAGGGCTTGGCACATGTTAAGCAAGTGCTTTACCACTAAACAATACCCTCATCCTGTTTTCTTATTTTGAGACAAGGGCTGACTAAATTGCTTAGGCTGGCCTTGGGCTTGTGGTTCTCCTGCCTCAGCCCCCCAATTAGATGGGATTCTAGACATGCTCCACAAAGCTGTCTCATGAAACTGTTTATAAAATCAATAATAATTTCTGTACTAAGTTTAGCTAAGATAATTTAAACTTATAAAACGTATAAATACTGCAAACCAAATGTTGTTTGCAGAATAGAATGAGAAGTTATTTCTCATTGCAAAATGCAGATAAAAGAACATCAATGAAAAAATTGTATTGCAGTGGCACACATCCCAGCTACTCTGGAAACTGAGGCAGGAGGATTGTAAATTTGAGACCAACCTCAGTAATATATTGAGACTCTGTTTCAAAATAAAACGTTTAGGGCTGGGGTTATGGCTCAGTGATAGAGTGCTTGCCTTGAAGGTGTAAAGCACTGGGTTCGATTGTCAGCACCACATATAAATAAATTATTAAAATAAAGGTCCATCAGGGCTAGGGTTGTGGCTCAAGCGGTAGCGCGCTCCTCTGGCATGCGTGCGGCCCGGGTTCAATCCTCAGCACCACATACAAACAAAGATGTTGTGTCCGCCGAAAACTAAAAAACAAATATTAAAAAAAAAAATCTCTAAAATAAAGGTCCATCAACAACCAAAAAAATGTTTAAAAAAAAAAAAATTGGGAGTGGTGGTGAACACCTATAATCCCAGTGGCCCAGGACACTGAGACAGAAGGATCATGAATTCAAAGCCAGCTTCATCAACTCATTGAGACCCTCCTGGGTATAATCCCCAGTTCAGAATTTTTTAAAAGGAAAAATAAGAATAAGAAATTAGGGGGCTGGGGATGTGGCTCAAGTGGTAGAGCGCTCGCCTGGCATGCGTGTGGCCCAGGTTCAATCCTCAGCTCCACATACAAACAAAGATGTTGTGTCCGCCGAAAACTAAAAAATAAATATTAAAAAAAAAAAAAAAAGAAAGAAAGAAAAGATGGAAGAAAAGAAAAAAAGACAGAAGGTTCCTAGTAACTGAGGAGGCTAGGTGGGAGGTTTGCAAGTTCAAGGCTAGCCTCAGCTACTTAGCAAGGCCCTAAATAACTTACTGAGACCTTGTCTCTAAATTTAAAAAAATAAATAAATAAAAATTTAAAAAAAAAAGATCTCAGTGATAAAGCACCCCTGGGTTCAATCTCTAGTACAAAAAAAGAAAATTAAAAAGAACAATCTTCTTATGTGGCAAAATGGGTAATGGGTAAATTGTGAAAAATTAAGCTTTGAGGGAGGCTCCAGAGGACTCTTGAAATCTCAAATATAAACTAACTGTTTTTGGAGGTGGGGGATGTTAAAAATATAAAATACATCTAGACATGGTGATATACACGTGTAATCCGATAAAGCTTGACTGACAATTTATTAAGATTCTGTGTCAGGATTAAGAGCACTGGGGATATCCCCTCAGTGGTAAAGTCCCCACTACCACAAAAATAAAAACAAAGAATCAAATCAAACCATTGGTGAGGACCTTTATATCCAGGCTCTCCTGCAGTGAATAAGTAGTTATCATATGTGAGTTCGAGTACCTCATTTTTAATTTTATCCTTCTTTTCCCTCTCTCTCTCTCTCTCTCTCTCTCTGTCTCTCTCTCTCTGTCTCTCTTTTTTTTTTTTTTTTTTTTTTGTGTGTGTGTGTGTGTGTGTGCTGGGGATTGAACCCAGGGCCTTGAGCTTGGGAGACAAGTACTTTACCAACTGAGGTATTCCCCCACCCCCATTCTTTTTATTTGTTAGCATTTATTTTAATTCCATAGGAGATTAAAAAGTGGTCATGAGAATTGGAGCACTTGCCTAGCATGGTCAAGATTCTAGATTCACCCTCAGCATGGCAAAAAAAGAAAAGAGATCATGAAAACTAATCTTCTAAATTTACAACCAAATGCTGGGCATGATAGTACATGCCAGTAATCCCAGAGATCAGGAGGCCAAAGCTGGAAGCTAGTGGATCCCAAGTTCAAGGCCAGCCTCAGCAATTTAGCAAGAGTCTATTTCAAAAATAAAAAGGGGGAGCTGGAGATGTGGCTCAAGCAGTAGCGCGCTTGCCTGGCATGCATGAGGCCCGGGTTCGATCCTTAGCACCACATACAAACAACGATGTTGTGTCCGCCAAGAACTAAAAAATAAATATTAAAATTCTCTCTCTCTCTTTAAAAAAACAAACAAACAAGACTTTAAAAAAAATTCCATTGATTCAGAATGTTATTATTAAAAATAAATAAATAAATAAATAAATAATAAAAGGGGATGTTGTTCAGTGGTTAAGTGCCCTTGGATTCAGTTGCCAGTACCAATAACAACAAAAAAATTACAATCAAAATTTAGGGACTCAAACATTATTTATTTATTTTTTCAAACATTTAGATTTAATTTTTTTTTATACCAGAACATTTTATACAAGAACATTTTAGGCAGTGATTTGAGAATGGATTTTACCTTTATTCAGAATATTTTTCTGGTCTCTGGCTTACTGATTTTCTTTTTTGTTTTTATAGAAGGTTTATTTGGGGCTCATGGTATCAGAGGTTTTAGTCTTTTTGTTCATCATCAGCTGACTGCATTGCTCTGGGCTCGAGGTGAGGCAGAACATCATGGCAGAGGGCATGGTAGAGGAGAATTGCTCAGTTTATGGTAGTTGGGATGGAGACACAGTGAATATAAAAATCTAATCACTCTTCCTGGTCCCATTAAAATGCCCCTCCTTTTAAAATTTTTTAATTAGTTTATTTTTGGTAGGTTTTATATTCTGCAAGATATGTGAATGCTAATACACAAGGGGGGAAAGGAAGAACAGAAGTTCAATAGATTAGACAAAGGGGAATGAAGGGAAGGGAGGAGGGATAGGGATAAGAAAGACAGTGGGATGAATCTAACATAACTTTCTTATGTACATATATGAATACACCCCTAGTGAATCTCAATATCCTGTACATCCACAAAGCTGGGATCCTAATTAGAATAAAACATACTCCATATTTGTATAAATAATATATTTAAATATATAAGTGTATAAATAAACTCTACTGTCACATATAACTAAAAATAACACATAAGTAAAAAATATAGTAAAAAAAAAAATTTGTTTTTTGGTAATCAAGATTGAACCTAGGGGCACTTGACCAGGAAGCTACCACCCTGTAAGGTTCTTGCTTAGCATCTGGAAGGCCATCTTAAGTGACAGCCTCCATGTTTAATAAAAAGTTTCGCTTTCCTGCCCAAGGGCCTTTTTGAGAAGGATCATGACTTCCACATCCCAACCCTACCCTTAAGCACCTGCATTAGGACCTGCCAGGCTGAGCCTGCCCTATAAGAGTTGTGGAACCCAAGCCTATTTTGCCTGTCTTCCTCTATGGAGAAATGTGCCTTTGTCAGCTCTGACAAATAAACTCTCCTGTTATCTCTTCTCTGCCTGATTGCCTGGTCTCTGTCTTTCATTTCTTGTCTTTTGTTTCTCATTTTCCTTTCACACCCCAGTCCTTTTTTTTTTTTTTTTTTTTTTTTTTGGAGACAGTTTCCCTCTAAGTTGCTGAAGCTGGCACTGAATTTGCTATCCTCCTGCCTCAGCCTGCCTCAGGATTCCCTTCCCTCCTAGTTATTGTGATTGCCTTCACAAATTGCCCCTAGTAGCCAAGCGCAATGGCACATGCCTATAATCCCAGCAGCTCAGGAGGTTGACACAGGTGGATCACAAGTTTAAAGCCAGCCTCAGCAAAAGCTAGCCTCTAAGCAATTCAGTAAGACCCTGTCTCTAAATAAAATACAAAATAGGACTATGTATGTTGCTCAGTGGTCAAGTACTCCTGAGTTCAATTCCTGGTACCCCAAACAAAACAACAAAATAAATTGCCCCTAATTTTCATTTATTTATTTATTTTAGTTGTAGCTGGACACAATACCTTCATTTATTTTTATGTGGTGCCAAGATGGAACCCAGTGCCTCACACATGCTCAGCAAGTGCTCTATCACTGAGCCTCAACCCCGGCCCTTTATTTATTTATTTATATTGCTGGGGATGGAACCCAGAGTCTCCAGCATGTTAGGCTCTACCACTGAACTACACTCCCAGCCCCGAAAAGCTTTCTCTCCCAGTCACTTCTGAGCGTTCAGTGCTCCCTGTCATTCTCTCTCTCTCTTTTTTTTTTTCTTTATTTTTGTGTTGTCCATGAACCTTGATGTTATTTATTTATTTATTTTGTATGGGATGCTGAGAATCCAACCCAGTGTCTCAACACATGCTAGGCAATTGCTCTAATACTGAGCTACAACCCCAGGCCCAACTCCATGTCATTCTTATGACATTTATTACCTTATATCTTATAGTACAATATGCTGTCTATATTCTACTTGAAAGCCTATTTAAATGGGTACTATTACAAGTAGAAGGGTTTTGAAATTTAATAAATTCAATATTTATTTATTTGGCAACAGGGATTGAACCCAAGGGCCCTTACTACTGAGCCACATCCCAAGCCCTTTTTATTTTTTTTATCTTTTAGTTGTTGATAGACCTTTATTTTACTTATTTATATGTGGTGCTGTTGTGCTGAGAATTGAACCCAGTGCCTCATACATGCCAGGCAATTGCGCTACTGCTGAGCCCCAGCCCCAGCCCCAGCCCTTTTTATTTTTTGAGACAGGATCTTGCTAGGTTGCTGAGACTGACTTCAAACTTGTGATCCTTCTGCCTCAGCCTCCCATGCTGCTGGGATTACATGCTGTGTGCCATCACAACCTGATTATTTATTTGGTGCTGGTGATTGAACCCAGGGCTTCAGGTATGGTAGATGCACATTTACCACTGGGGCTATATCCCCGGATCCTCACATATAAATTTGTTGAAGGAAAGAATGAAGACGCTTGGGTCATGTTACCTCTCTGTGACTTTGTTTTCTCTTACACAGTCCCATGTCAGCGTTGCAAAGAAGGAATGGGCTAATGCATGTTTGAGGTTTTGAAAACTTAGAGACCAGTATAAGGTATTTTCTTTTCTTGTTAATAGTTACAATATTTTGCGTGAGGTTAAAAGGCTAAATTATCCGCAAGAGCCTTGGGACTATCTCAAAAACAGACGAACTTTAAGGCTTTTAGATTTGAAGAGGGCAGAGAGGTAGTGCCTTATGATGGAAGAGTTTGTGCTTTAGTATCAGAGATACATGTTTGATTCTTGGTTGCAGCACTCGCTAGACTACCTGTATTACCCTCAATTATTTAACTTCTCTGAATATGGAATTGCATTATCTATAAAGCAGTCATGAGGATATCATGTCCTGCAGGGTAGCTGTGAGTATTAGAGATAACATAAGTAAAATGTTGGCACGTAGCTTACACTATAAATATGGGAAGCAAGCCAGGTGAGGTAGTGATCGCCCCTAATCCTAGTGACCCAGGAGGCTTTAGGAGTCCAAGTTAGAAGGATGGAAAGTTCCAGGCTAAGTCTGGGGGAGGGGGCACTCTGGAGGGTGAGGCAGAAGGATAACTCATTCAAAGCCAGTCTCAGCAATTTAGCAAGATCCTCAGCAATTTGGTAAAATACTATCTCAAAATAAAATGGCTTAGCCAGGAGTGGTGGTGCACACTAGTGAAGCCAGATTCAAAGTTAGGTAGTCAGTGTAGTTGGATAAATCGGGTCTAATACCTAGTGAAATCTAAAATGGAGGCCATGCTGAGAATGATTCCAGGAAAGGCAGGACAACTCATGGAAAGTTAATGAAGTCCTGAGAAATGCCCTAGGCCCAAAGCCCATCCCAAAGAAGTGTTAATAAACAGCCCCCAGCAAACTTGAAGGTGCTAACTCAGAAGTCCTTCCTGCTCAGACTACTTCTTTGGCCCACCTGTGTCCCACCCCTAGGGCCTTCCCACCTACATTCCATCAATGAAAGAACTATAAAAAGGGGAGACAACAGCCCTTCCACGGATTCCACCTCTTGTGTCCCCTTGGGTCCCCTTCTTCCTCCGGGAGAAGTCTTTTCTGCTGTCCTTTACTAAACTTCTAATCTCTACTCTGACCTTGCCTCAGTGTGTGCTTTTCTGGTGTTATTCTTCAACATCGGGGAAGTAAGGACTCCTCACCGGCCAACAGCGGTAATACTAGGAATCCCAGCTACACCGGGAGGCTGAAGAAGGGGGAATCACAAGTTCAAAGCCCACTCTCCCACAGTAAAAATTAATGAGGGTGGGGCTGGGGATATACCTCAGTTGGTAGAGTGCGTGCCTGGAATACACAAGGCCTTGGGTACAATTCCCAGCACCACAAGAAAAATTGAGAAAGAAAAATAATGAGGACTCGGAAGTGGCTTAGTGGTAAAGCACCCCTGGGTTAAATTCCCAATATCACAAACAGAATAAATAAATAAATAAATAGGAATGGGATGTTGCTCAGCAATAAAGCCCTTCTGGGTTCAATCCCTGTTCCGCAAAACAAAACCAAGAAAACAACAACAAAAAACTAATTAAAAATAAAAGTGCGGGGGGGGGGGCGTGGGTTGTGGCTCAGCGGTAGAGCGCTCTCCTAGCACTTGCGAGGCCCTCGGTTCGATCCTCAGCACCACATAAAAATAAATAATGATATTGTGTCGAACTAAAAAATAAATATTAAAAAAAAAGTGCGAAGCTTTTCAAATATTCAGGGACTTGAAATGTCACCACGTTCGCCCTTTACCCTGTTAAAAACACTTTTATCATGGTAGCTAAAAGGCTTGCTTAAAAGTACCGTAAAATGCTTTTGCACCGGAACCTGCGGATATTGGCTCAATGAGTTACCAGTACGGTTCACGTTTATATATATATATTTTTGCTAACTGTTTCTGTAAAGCTTTCCTCAAATAAAAAGGTGGAAGCTTATCGCGAGAATCTGCGGGACGCTTTTCTCGTCTAGGTTCCTGTTCTCGCGTTGTTAGATTGAGTAGTGGGGAGAGGCGAAAAGGAAGCTAGAAGTATCGCGAGAGTTGTGCTCTCGCGGTATTTCCTGCGATCGCCCCTCCCCCCTCCCCCAAGTGCCGTTTCGGTTTAATCTAGTGTGTGACTGAGATCTGTGTGAGGGAGCGAGTGTGAGTGTGAGGTATTGAGGCGAGGCGAAGGCTAGAAAAGGGGCTTCCCTCAGGAGAGAGGGACAAAGGGGGCGTGAGGTACCTAGTTCGCGGGACCCCGGCGACAGGAAGCCGCCCTGAGCCGGGCTACCGGGTAGGGGAAGGGCCCGCGCAGTCTTCACAGGGCCCCAGAGCCCGAGTCGGCCCCACATCCCCGGGCCGTCGGCTACCTACTTCCTCCACCTCTAGGCGCGGAGGCCTGAGGACTGGTTCCGCGGGGTTGGGGGTTGCAGACTTAAGGAGCTACTCGTTGTCTCGCAACTCCACTGCTGAGGAACTCTCATTTCTTCCCTCGCTCCTTCACCCCCCACCTCATGTAGGAGGGTGCTGAGGATTCGGGAGGGAGGAGGAGCCTGGCCTACCGTCCCTTCCCTCCCCACCACCTTCTAGGGGCACTTTGGTGGGCGTGGATTTAGGGTTGGGGGGGGTGGGTGGGGGTTACTTCTTGGAGTGCTGGGGAACTTTTTCCCCTTCTTAAGGCCAGGGGAAAGGGAATGCCCAATTCAGAGAGACATGGGGGCAAGAAGGACGGGAGTGGAGGAGCTTCTGGAACTTTGCAGCCGTCATCGGGAGGTGGCAGCTCCAACAGCAGAGAGCGTCACCGATTGGTGTCGAAGCACAAGAGGCATAAGTCCAAGCACTCCAAAGACATGGGGTTGGTGACCCCCGAAGCATCCTTGGGTACAGTTATCAAACCTTTGGTGGAGTATGATGACATCAGCTCTGATTCAGACACCTTCTCTGACGACATGGCCTTCAAATTAGATAGGAGGGAGAATGATGAACGTCGTGGAACGGATCGGAGTGACCGCCTGCACAAACATCGTCACCACCAGCACAGGCGTTCCCGGGACTTACTAAAAACTAAACAGACTGAAAAAGAAAAAAACCAGGAAGTCTCCAGCAAGTCGGGATCGATGAAAGACCGAGTATCAGGAAGTTCAAAGCGTTCAAATGAGGAGAACGATGACTATGGAAAGGCACAGATATCCAAGAGCAGCAGCAAGGAATCCAGGTCATCCAAACTCCATAAGGAAAAGACCCGGAAAGAACGTGAGCTAAAGTCTGGACACAAAGATCGGAGTAAAAGTCATCGGAAAAGGGAAACACCCAAAAGTTACAAAACAGTGGACAGCCCCAAACGGAGATCCAGGAGTCCCCACAGGAAATGGTCTGACAGCTCCAAACAAGATGACAGCCCCTCAGGAGCTTCTTATGGCCAAGATTATGACGTTAGTCCTCCGAGATCTCATACTTCTAGCAATTATGACTCCTACAAGAAGAGTCCTGGAAGTACCTCAAGAAGGCAGTCCATCAGCCCCCCTTACAAGGAGCCTTCTGCCTATCAGTCCGGTACCCGGTCACCCAGCCCCTACAGTAGACGACAGAGGTCTGTGAGTCCTTATAGCCGGAGACGGTCGTCCAGCTATGAAAGGAGTGGCTCTTACAGCGGGAGATCACCCAGTCCCTATGGTCGAAGGCGCTCCAGCAGCCCTTTCATGAGCAAGCGGTCTCTCAGTCGAAGTCCGCTCCCCAGGTGAGCTTTTGTCTAACAGTCCTTCCAGAGGTAGGGTGGGTTGTGAGGAACTGGCAGTTAGTCATGATAACTTTTTGTTGAAGACCCCAGTGTTTGTGCTTGATTAGGACACTTTGCCATTGGCTAGTCATTGAAGTAGATAAATCTGGTCTCCCCTTACTCCAGAATTTGAGAAGTAAAGATTTCACATGCCTGCAGCTTTTAAAGGTAGGTACTTCCAGTAGTGGGATCTTCAGGTGTATGCTTCTGTGTGAGAGAAATGGGCTTTTGTCTGGTGAGTGCAGAGCATTGTTAATTTTAGATCCTATTTCTGTTGCTTTGCCTCAAGTTTTTAAAAAAATCCCCTTGGTGTTAGTACTTAAACTTTCTTGGACCTGACTAGAGACTTGAGTGATTATAACTTTTCATTTGTGTTCTCTTGAGGCTATTCGCTTAGGTCATCCTCCCATTTGTGCTGTAAACTGAGTCTCCAAACCTGTAAGTTTATTCATTGCCTAATTGACAGGCAGAGTTCTATATTTTAATGGATGTTTGAGAGGAAATTCACCTGATTAGGTGGTTTTCTTTTTGACATTAAATAACCTAGAAATAATTGGTCCCTAGGACAATTTCTCTCTCTCTCTCTCTCTCTCTCTCTCTCTCTCTGATACCAGGAATTGAATCCAGGGGCACTTAGTCACTGAGCAACATCTCCAGCCCATTTTGTTATTTATTTATTTTTTAAAACATATTTTTTAGTTGTTCATAGACCTTTACTTTATTTGCTTATTTATATGTGGTGCTAGGGATTGAACCCAGTGCCTCACACGAATGAAGCATGTGTTCTACTGCTAAGCTACAACTCCAGCCCCCCATTTTATTTTTTATTTTGAGAAAGGGTCTCACTAAGTTGCTTAGGCCTCACTGAATTGCTGAGGCTGACTTTGAACTCTCCATCCTCCTGCCTCAGCCTTCCAAGTTTGGGATTACAGGCATGTGCCACCATGGCCAACCCAATTTGGTTTTCTTTACAACTTTACTAAATGGTACCTTGTGACCACTGACAGTTTTCAAAATCTTTCTCTAAAAATATGGTAATAATGTCTTCACAATATTTTTGTGAGAAAGGCATATTAGAAATTTCAGCCTTAGAGTATATTATCTGTGGAAAACTGTTTCAGTTCCTAGGCAATGAAATATACCTTATATATTTGAGGACTCATCTGTGTCTACAAAAGAAAAATGTGAGCTTTTATTGAAACTGAGTGGAATCCTAATGCTCCTTTGTGACCTTTGGAAAATGATTTAATTTCTCCATGAATAAAATAGAGATAATAATTATCTACTTCTAGAGTTGTTGTATTAAATTAATATGAAGTGCATATCATACATTGTACCACTCAGTAAATTCTGTGAATGAGGATAATGTCATTGAATGCTAGTAAAGAAATTACACTAATTTAAAAAAATTCATGCAGTGTTTTGTATGTCATTGTAATTTTTGGTGATTTAAAGTTATAATTATTCAGAAACTAGTGTGAATTCATCAAATTGCAGAGTTCCTAACTGTCAAGGGTTGAAGTTTCTTAATATTTTCATCTCAATTTATTATTATTTTGTCAGGGGAAGGCCCTGGTGATTGAACCCATGGGCACTTAACTACTGAGCTACATTTCTTAGTCCTTTATTTATTTATTTTTTGAGACAGGAGCTTGCTGAATTGCCTAGGCTGGCCTTAAACCTGTGATCCTCCGTTCTCAGTCTCCCTAGTTGCTGAAATTACAGGAGTTCAATGTGTTCCCAGCTTACTGTTTAAAAATAATAATAATAAAATTAAAACACAGGTTAAAAGAATTATAGTGGACTGGTGTTGTGGTGAACGCCTGTAACCCAGCAGCTTGGGAGGCTGATACGGGAGAAACTCAAAGCTAGCCTTGGCAACTGGGAGGCGCACTAAGCAACTCAGTGAGACCCAGTCTCTAAATAAAATACAAAATAGCACTGGGGATGTGGCTCAGTGGTGGAGTACCCCTGAGTTCAATCTCTGCTACAAAAAAAAAAAAAATTATAATGAACACCTATATATTATATAACACCTAGAGTCTACACTTAATATTTGCCATATATTTTACCACATACCTATTGATCTCTTCATCAGTCCATCTTTTGATTCATCTTTAAGTTGCATGCATCAGTACACATCATTCTAAAGACTTCAGCATGTATGCCATTTCCTAGAACCCAGTGTTTTTTGGAGGGGTGAAGGGTAAATTTATATATCACAAAATGCATAAGTCTTTAGTGTGCCATTTGTAAATTATCATGTATAGATTTTTTTTTTGGTACTGGCAATTGAACTCAGGGACACTTTCCCAATGAGCTACATCCCCACCTTTTTTTTTTTTTTTTTTTTTTTTTTTTTGAGTTTTCATTTTGAGACTAAGTTGCATAGAGACTAAGTTGAAGAGGCTGTCCTCAAACTTGCAATCCTCCAGTCTCAACCTCTCATGTTGGGATTATAGGCATGCACCACTGTGCCCAGTTAACAGCATAGTTTTGTTTTTGTTTTTTCTTACTTGTAGATGGACACAATACCTTTATTTTTAGGTGGTGCTGAGGATTGAACCTAGTGCCTCACGTGTGCTAGGCAAGCACTCTCCCAGAGCCACAATACCAGCCCCAATAGCATAGTTTTTTTCCCTTTTTTTTTTTTGGTGATGGGGGTAGCAGGGATTGAGCTCAGGGTAAGCTGAGCCACATGCCCAGTCAGGTTTTGTACTTTGTTTAGAGGCAGGGTCTCACTGAGTAGCTTAGTGCCTCCTCTCCTATTTTAGCCTTCCAAGCCACTGGGATTACAGGTGTGCGCCACCGTGCCCAGCAACAGCAGCATAGTTTTTAAAGGAAGTTTAAGAAGTATTCTTAGAATATGTTTTTTTGTGAGAGGATTTTTTTTAAGGCTATTAAAAGAATTTTTACTAGGATGGAACTTTTGAATATATAATGAAGTTGGGGGTGGTGTTGTGGCTTAGGAGAGAGTGCATGCCTATAATCCTAGCAATTTGGGAGGCTGAAACAGGAGGATCTTGAGTTCAAAGCCAGCCTCAGCAACTTAGTGAAACCCTGTTTCGAAAAATAAAAAGGAGGGCTGGGACTGTAGCTCAGTGGTAGAGCGCTTGACTTCCATGTGTAAGACCCTGGGTTCGGTCCCCAGCACCACATAAAAACAAATAAAAATAAAGATATTGTGTCCATCTACAACTAAAAAAAAATGTTAAAAAAAAAAAAAAAAGAAAGGAAAAGAAAAAAAGGAGTGGGGATGTGGCTCAGGGGTTAAGTGGGTTCAATCTCCAGTACCAAAAAAAAGAGAAGGGGCGAATGCAGCCCAGTGATTGAGCATTCGTGGGGTTTAATTCCCAGTATTGAAAAAATAAAAATAATACACTAAAATGCATTCCATTAGAAACTGCTTCCAGTTTTGGATTAGAGAAAATAGCGATTCTCAAATGCTCTTTAGTAAGTTGAGGAAGTTCTGCTAATTAATGGAAACAAGTGCAGTAAAGGCAAATAAAAATATAGAAAGAATTGAAGACACTGTGTGATAGTAGAGGATGCAAATATAAATATTACATCATTTATCCAGAAACACATGCATGTTTTTTTTGTTGATTTGTAAATATATTTGTATGTATGCACTACAAATTTTTCCTCATTCATTGGAATTGTCAACAATAAGTACAGCATTTTATAGAGTTAAAGAGTAGAGGAACATACAGATCCCTTTAGTATTCTCTGAAAAACAAACACTGTCAGAATACAACAATCAATTTCATTTTAAAAAACTGGAAATGCTTTAGCATAAATTTAACGTCATTGCATACGCCAAATCAGCAGTAATTAATAGTGATTTTATTTTAAATGGGTAAACATTCAGGGGGAAAGTACATTTTTTAGGTTATTTTTTGCTCCCTATATTTTTCTTATTTGTTGTCCCTTCTCCCCTTTTTTTCTTTGGATAGACTTGAAACTTAACTCGTGTTTGTATTACTAAAATAACCAAATGGGAAACCAAATGTCCTATTAATGATAGACTTCTGCAGCGTGGTGGTCTGAAATCCTAGTGAATGGGGAGACTGAGGTTGGAGGATCAAGAGTTGGAGACCAGCCTCAGCAATTTAGCAAGATTCTGCCTCAAAAAAAAAAAAAAAAAAAAAAAAAAGACTGGGGATGTAGCTCAGTGGTAAAAGTACCCCTGGTTTCACTTTCCAGTTAAAAAAAAAAAAAAAAAAAGTTTCTGTTCCAAAATTGAATGATTTATAGCAAGATTGTCATGTTGAAAAACTAAAATCAGTGTTTTGGGTACTAGAGATTGAACTCAGGGCTTTTCACATGCTAGGTAAGCTCTCAAATCACTCAGCTACATCCCTAGTCCAATCTAAATTTTCTAATGCATGGTAGTATCTAGCATTACTTAACATTTAGGGTTTTAGACATTTTCTCCAGGATAGAAGTATTTTATCTCAACTATAATTCAAGTAGAAAACATACTCAGTCAAATATTTACAAAGAGGAGTATTAGTTTTCTTAACAGTGAGTAGATACTTGATAAATCTATTTAATTACTTTTTTTTTTTTTTTTGCACTAGGGATATGGCGTAAACACTAAGACATATCTTCAGCCTTTTTTATTATTTATTTATTTGGTACCAGGGATTGAAGCCAGGGGTGCTCAATCACTGAGCCACATCCCCAACCCTTTTTATTTATTTATTTAAAAAAATTTTTTTTAGTTGTAGATGGACACAATACCTTTATTTGTTTATTTTTATGTACCAGGGATTGAGCCCAGCACTCTGTCACTGAGCCACAACCCCAACATTATTTTTTAGTTTTTTGAATTAATTTTTAAAAAATATTTATTTTTTTAGGACTCAGTACCTTTATTTTGTTTGTTTATTTTTATGTGGTGCTGAGGATTGAACCTAGGACCTCTCAAGCGCTAGGTGAGCGTTCTCCGCTGAGCCATAACGCCAGCCCCTTATTTTTTATTTTGAGACAGGGTCTTGCTAAGTTGCTTGTGGTCTTGCTAAGTCGCTGAGGCTGGCTTTGGACTTGGATCCTCCTGCCTCAGCCTCCGAGCCACTGGGAACTTTACAGGTGTGCACCACCTTGCCTGACGTTTTTTTCTGTTTTTTTTTTTTTTTTTTTTTAATTTTGAGACAAGACCTTGCTAAGTTGCCTAGGGCCTCACTAAGTTGTTGAGGCTGCCCTTAAACTTGTGATCCTCCTGCCTCAGCCTTCACTCTCAGCTTTCTGGGATTACAGGTGTGTGCCACCATGCCCAGTGATTTAATTACTTTCAATATTTTTATGTTCATATATATGTTTTCATTGATGTTTTTTAGTACTATTTCTTCCAATAATAATTCTATATTTTAACTAATTTTTGAAATGAACTTCCAAAAGGAGTATAGATAAAAGAAAACTGTGGGTGCTGTCATGTGAGTTGTTTCCCTTACATATATATGCTGTTCATTTTGATTCATGTTAGTTTTTCATTGCCCACAGATAAAGGGAAATACTGATCTGAAATGGGAGCAATTTGTTTTAGACTAATGGCCAAATTATGTTTGTCCAGTCCCTTTTTTTTTTCAGTGCTGTGGATTGAACCCAGGTTCTCCTGCATTCTAGGCAAGTGTTCTTCTATTGAGCCAGATGTATGATATCTCCATATTCCTGTTTGCTTGTCTCACATTGATGCTTGAACAGATTAGGCTTTGGTAAAGAACAAAAAGAATTAATGAGACTGTTGTTTCAACTTGAAATAATTTGCCGCATAGATTTACCAGATTTTAGGCTCAGGTTGTAGCTCAGTGGTAGAGTGCTTGCCTAGAATGCAGGAGAACCTGGGTTCAATCCTCAACACCACATACATTAAAAAAAAAAAAAAGATATACCAGATTTTACTCCCCATTCTTCCTTAAGAAGGAAATTAATTGAACATGCAATAATGTAATAAAAATATAATACCTTGTCTTAATTATTTTTTTATTTTTAAATTAAAAAAAAAAAAAAAAAATATATATATATATATATATATATATATATATATATATATATATTTTAGGTGTAGATGGACACAACACAATGCCTTTATTTTTATGTGATACTGAGGAACCCGGGTCCTGCCCGTGCTAGGCGAGCACTGTGCTGCTAAGCCAGAATCCCAGCCCCACCTTGTCTTAATTATGAGTTCCTAAAAAGTTGATTGGAAATCATTTTATATGAAAAGGACCAGGAACTATCATATATGTATTTTTTTTTTAAAGAGGGAGGGAGAGAGAGAGAGAATTTTTAAAAAATATTTTAATATTATTTTTAGTGAATTTTTTTGAGAATTTTAATACTTATTTTTTTTAGTATTAAAAAAATAGTATTATCGGCAGACACAATATCTTTGTTTGTATGTGGTGCTGAGGATCAAACCCGGGCCGCACACATGCCAGCCCCAGGAACTATCATATTTTTTAAAAGCTTCTTCTTTTTTTTTTTTTTTTTTTTTTTGTGGTATTGGGGATTGAACCCAGGGCCTTGTGCATGCAAGGCAATCACTCTACCACCTGAGCTATATCCCCAGCCCTTTTTAAAACTACTACTTTTTTTTTTAATTTTTATTTTTTAGTTTTAGGTGGACACAATATCTTTATTTTATTTTTATGTGGTGTTGAGAATCGAACCCAGTGCCTCATGCATGCTAGGCGAGCGTGCTTCCACTTGAGCCACATCCCCAGCCCCAGCCTTTTTAAAAATTTCTAATGGGGCTGGGGATGTGGCTTAAGCGGTAGAGCGCTCGCCTGGCATGCGTGCGGCCCGGGTTCGATACTCAACACCACATACAAACAAAGATGTTGTGTCCACCGAAAACTAAAAAATAAATATTAAAAATTCTCTCTCTCTCTCTCTCTCTCTCTCTCTCACTCTCTCTTTAAAAAAAAAATTTCTAATGAATTATTTTGCTAAAAAATTTTCTCTAATTTGTCTACTTATGAATCCTAACTTTTTTAACATTGGGGGTTTGTTTACCATGTGCACAACTTTATCATAAATTAAGGTTATAAAGAACAACATATTTTCCGGGAATCTGCCAATTAAATAGCTCCTTAGTTTGAAAAGTTGGATTAACTTCTTGATTAATATAACTACCTTTATTATAGATTATGACTGTATCTTTTTTTTGTTTTGTTTTGTTTTGGGTGCTGGGGATCTAACCCAGGGCCTTGTGCATGCAAGGCAAGCACTGTACCAACTGAGCTAAATCCCCAGTCCTATTATTTTATTTTCACTTTATCAAAGATTGAAGCCAAAATTCTGAAAGTAAGCATTTGTGAATATGGCTATTTATTTCTTTTCCAATGTGGGAAAGAAATGTATTGTTTTGTCTTCCTTCATTTAAATAACGAACAATTTTTAGTGTTGTATGACTCAAATATGTTTTTGTGGAACATAGTTCCTCTTATCCATTTTTTTAAATGAACCTTGTATTTTAGGATAGTTTTAGATTTATAGAAAACATTGTTGTAATACTCAGGATTGAACTTTGGGGTGCTTTACCACTGAGCTACATCCCCAGTCCTTTTTATTTTGAAGCAGGGTTTTGCTGAGTTGTCCAGACTGGCCTTAAATTTGCTATTCTTCTGCCTCAGCCTCCTGAGTCTCTGGGACTATAGGCATGTGGTATCATGTCCAGTAATTTACAAAGAAATTGTGAAAGTGCTATGGGGAGTTTTTATATACGCCTATATCCAGTTTTCCTTGTTGTTAACATTATATTAGAGTAGTACTTTTGTTATAGATAATCAATATGGAAACATAATTATTAATTGAAGTCTAATTTATTCAGATCAGTCTTTACCTAATATCTATTTTCTGTTCCAGGATCTTAAGCATGATATTACATTTAATTTCCATGTCTTCTTAGGCTCCTTTTATTTGGGCTGGTTTCTGAAACTTTTATTTTGATGGTACCTAATTTATTTTTGGACGGATTTACTCAAAATGGGTTTAATACTTTAGTTCTGCTGGGTGCCATGACACATGCCTGTAATCCCAGTGACTCAGGAGGCTGAGATAAGAATATTGCAAGCTTGAAGTCCTGGGCAGTTTAGCAAGGCCCTCAGTGACTTGGTGAGACTCTCTCAAAATAAAATAGGACTGGGGATGTAGCTCAGTGGTAAAGTGCCCTGGGTTCAATCCCTAGTACCGAGGAGAGAAAAAAAAGTGAAAGTTTTCCATAGCTTTGCGTATCTGCTTTCTTCAGTATATTGCAATAGTCTATCCATTTTAAATTGCCTTTTTCTTTTCCAGTAGGAAATCCATGAAGTCCAGAAGTAGAAGTCCTGCATATTCAAGACACTCATCTTCTCATAGTAAAAAGAAGAGATCTGGGTCACGAAGTCGTCATTCCAGTATCTCACCAGTCAGGCTTCCACTGAATTCCAGCCTGGGAGCTGAACTCAGTAGAAAAAAGAAGGAGAGAGCAGCTGCTGCAGCTGCAGCAAAAATGGATGGAAAGGAATCAAAGGGTTCACCTATATTTTTACCTAGGAAAGAGAACAGTTCAGTGGAGGCTAAGGATTCAGGCTTGGAGTCTAAAAAGTTACCCAGAGGTGTAAAATTGGAAAAATGTGCCCCAGATACTGAACTGGTGAATGTAACGCATTCAAATACAGAGGTCAAAAATTCTGTAGATACAGGAAAGGTAAAGTTGGATGAGAACTCTGAGAAGCATCCTGTTAAAGATTTGAAAGCACAGGGAACAAGAGACTCTAAACCCATAGCACTGAAAGAGGAGATTGTTACTCCAAAGGAGACAGAGACACCAGAAAAGGAGACCCCTCCACCTCTCCCCATAATTACTTCTCCTCCACCTCCTTTACCAACTACTACACCTCCACCTCAGACACCTCCTCTGCCACCTTTGCCTCCACTACCAACTATTCCACAACAACCACCTCTGCCTCCTCCCCAACCAACATTTAGTCAGGTTCCTATTCCTAGTAGTTCTACTTTTCCCACTTCTACTCATCCAAGGACATCTACTCTGTCCTCTCAGGCAAATTCTCAGCCCCCTGTACAGGTTTCTATGAAGACTCAAGTAACTGTAACAGCTGCTATTCCACACTTGAAAACTTCCACGTTGCCTCCTCTGCCCCTCCCACCCTTGTTACCTGGAGATGATGACATCGATAGGTAAGTCCCATAGTTAACTGGAAAAAAATTAACCCTTTTGATCTAAGTGTAATGTGTTTTCTGTTTTTAAACTTTGTCAAAACTAGTGCTTTTTGGCTCAGGAGGTTGAAGCAGGAGAATTGCGAGTTCAAAGCCAACCTTGGCAACTTAGCAAAGCTCCAAGCAACTTAGCAAGACCCTGTCTCAAAATAAAAAATAAATAAATGTGGGGATGTGGCTCAGTGGTTAAGCACCTCTAGTTTAATCCCTAGTACCAAAAAATAAAATAAAATAAAATAAAATAATAATTCATGGAGTTGAGCACAGTGTACATACCTGTAATCCAGGTGACTTGGCTAGCTAAAACAAGCAATCGCAAGTTTGAGGCCACCTACAGCAAATTAGCACGACCCTATCTCCAAATTTAAGTAGTCTGGGGACATAGCTCAGTGGAAAAGCACCCCTGGATTCAATTCCCTACTAGTTCAATTAGTAGTTTTTAGACCCCCCAAAAACTACTAATGCATGGCTATTCAGATTGCTTTTATGAATAGAAAGTGCTTTTGAGGTTTGATTTCCCCCTAAGTGGAAAAATTCATATTGAAGATATAACTACTTAGGAATAAAGAATTAGGAGTTGAGGCCTACTAAACCCATTTTCATAGGTTTATTGATAAGGCTGGGTTTTTTGGGTGGTGATGCTAGGGATTGAACCCAGGGCCTTGTGCATGCAAGGCAAACACTCTACCAACTGAGCTATATCCTCAGCTCTGATAAGGCTAATTTTTTTTTTTTAATATTTATTTTTTTAGTTTTAGGGGGACACAATATCTTTATGTGGTGCTGAGGATCGAACCCCAGTGCCTCGCATATGCCAGGCGAATGCGCTACCACTTGAGCCACATCCCCAGCCCTGATAAGGCTAATTTTGATTCAGATTTTTTTAAAGTATTCCTCTGTTTTTTTGTTTGTTTTTTGCAATGCTAGGATTGAACTCAGGTCCTCATACATGCTAGGCAAACATCCTACCACTGAGCCACATCTGCAGCCCTCATCTGTATTTTTATTTTGAAAATTTTAGTGTCTTTAGAAAAATAAACAATATAATTAACAATCCTATGCTCTACTTGGTTCACCAATTATTAACTTTCTTCATATTTATTTTATTTCATTTACTATTTTCTTGGTACTGGGGATTGAACTCAGAGTGCTTAACCCCTGAGCCACATCTCCAACCCTTTTTATTTTTCATTTTGAGACAGGGTCTTTCTTAGTTGCTTAGGGACTTCCTAAGTTCCTGTGGCTGACTTGAACCTGTAATCCTCCTGCCTCAGTCTCCTGAGTCTCTGGGATTATAGGTGTATGCCACCATGCCCAGTCTATCACGTTTATTTTAACTGTAGTTATGATATTCTATATATATCAGTATGTCTCTCCTAATAGTAACATATTCCAGTATAACCACAATACTTCACCACCTTTAAAAATTTTAGCTTTGGTCAGGTACAGTGACACATGCTTGTAATCCCAGTGACTCAGAAGACTGAGGCAGGAGGATTGCCAATTTGAGGCCAGTCTTAGCGATTTAGCAAGTTCTTAAGCATCTCAGCAAGACCATGTCTCAAAATAAAAAAATACGTTGCTCAGTGGTAAAGCACCTCTAGGTTCAATCCCTAGTACCAAAGGAAAAAAGAAAAAAAAAAAAAAAGATTTTTTCAGAGTTATCCTATAAGGTACAACTGAACGAATGATATGTAGAATCTTTGCTAATTAGAATACAATTCATAACAGAATGATGAGAATAATTTTAATGAATTCTTTGAGTATTGAAAACTGAGATGATTATGAAACATGATTCTGATTGTATGAGTAGAGTAAATGGAAAGGAAGAAAAGAGTTTTGTTTTTTGTTTTGTTTGTTTGTTTTTGAGACAGGATCTTGCATTATTGTCCAGGCTGGACTCATACTCCTAGGTTCTGTGATCCTCCTACCTTTCCCTTCAAAATAGCTGGGACAACAGCATGCACCACCAAGAACAGCTCTAGAATGTTTTAAAGAATGACTCTGACCAGATGTAGTGGCACTTGCTTGTAAACCAGTGAATTGGAAGGCTGAGGCAGGAAGATCACAAGTGCAAAGCCAGCTTCAGCAACTTAGTGAGGCTCTGGGCAACTTAGTAAGAACCTGTCTCAGAATAAAATAACAACCAGGGTTGGGGATGCAGCTCAGTGGTAAAGTGTCCCTGGGTTAAATCCCTAATACCAGCCCCTTTTCTCCTCCAAAAAAGGATGACTGCTAGGTACAATGCAAAAGACTATGGTCCCAGGGACTGGGAGACTGAGGCAAGACAATCACAAGTTCAAAGCCATCCCTAGAACTTAGTGAAAGCCCTGTCTTAAAATAAAAGATCAGAAAAACCAGGAATGTTAGGCTGGGGTTGTGGCTCAGTGACAGAGCGTTTGCCTTGCATATATGAGGCACTGGGTTCGATTCTCGGCACCACATAAAAATAAATAAACAAAATATATTGTGCCCATGTAGAACTAAAATAAATAAATAAATAAATAAATATATATATTATATATATATATGCTGGGAATGTAGTTCAGTGGTAGAATGCCCCTGGATTCCGTCCCCAGTAATGGAGAAACAAACAAAAAGAATGGCTCTATTTTTATTCATGTAGTTGTCAATCTGATTTTAAGGAAGATTTCCACACACATCTTTCCCCCATAACTTTCCTCTCCTTTCTTCGGTGCTAGAGATTGAACCCAGGGCATTTTGCATGCTGGGTAGATAGGTGCTCCATCTCTAAGCTGCATTCCCCACCCACCTCCCTTTTTTAAATATTTATTATTTTTAGTTGGACATAATACCTTTATTTATATGTGGTACTGAGGATCAAACCCAGGGTCTCACACATGCTAGATGAGCGCTCTCCCGCTGAGCCCCAGCCCCAGTGTCCCCCTCATCCCTTTTTTTTTGTGTGTGACAGATCTTGCTAAATGACCCAAGGTCGCTTCAAGCTTGTCATGTTCCTACCTCAAACTCCTAAGTGATTAGCAGTACAGGCATGTGCCACCATGCTGGCTTACACATGTTCTTTCTAATATTAATAGGTATTTATGAATTCTACTCTATCCTGAGAACTACAAAGGAAAACAAACCTTTTTTTAAAATATATACCTTTATTTTATTATTTTTTAATGGTTCTGAGGATCGAACCCAGTGCCTCACACATGCTAGGCAAGCACTCAGTACCATTGAGCTAAAACCCAGCCCCCAAACAGAACCTTTTTATGTAGAAAAAGTTGTTTGAGGTACACAGTATACTTTTTATAGATAAAAGATACATGATTTTATCATTTTTGTTGGAAAGGAAGTAAGTACTTCAGCATTATTCAAAGGAATCCTATATCTAGTCACAAAAATTTCATTAAGAGTTTACATAGTGATTAGGATCTGGCTAAGAATCATGATTTTAAAATGCTTTCTTGAATTAACCAATCAACAGGTAGCTATTAAACTTATCATGTGTCAGCGTAGAGTGTAGATTTTGTGAGGTGCAATGATTTTGATACAAGACACACAGGGATTTCTGTTTTTTAGATTGGGGAAAAGGGTAAAGTAAGACCATTCAATATTTACTTATATGTATGTGTAGCTATCTTGAGATTATATTTAAGAGAGAATGAAGTGAACAAAACTATATTTGTTGTATAGCAATTCTGATTCTGAAAATATATTTTATTTCCTAGTGCAATGTAATTATTTTTAAAAGGTGTTATTATAGTTATAGTTTTTTTATATAGGTAAATTACTGAAGATAGAAAAATGAAAATGAAAATTTTTTCAATTATCAATTTTATTTTTAGTTTTTTGTACTGGGGATTAAGTCCAGGATCACTCTACCATTGAGCTATATCCCTAACCCTTTTTTTTTTGAGATAGGGTTTTTTTAAGTGGCTGAGGCTGGCCTTAATCTTGTGATCTTCTGCTTCATTCTCCGCAGTGTCTGGGATTACAGACATGTACCACCATGCCCAGTGTGCTTGCATTACTCTTAAAAAGTGTATCTCTAAAAGTATTGGGTTCTTTGTAGAAAAGAAAGGATAGGGAAGCCATCCTCAGTCTTAAAAATTTGAAAGGATTTAGGATATAACTTAGTGGTAAAGTGTCCCTGGTTTCCACCCCCAGTAATGCAAAAACACAATTTAAAAATGAAGGGATTATATGATCATTCACATTTGCTTTAGGATTTTGCTAGAAGAATGTGCTTGGATCATTTGTTTTGTTTGTTTCTTATTTTTATATTTTTTTTAATGGACACAATATCTTTATTTATTTATTTATTTATTTTATGTTGTGCTGAGGATTGAACATAGTGTACCTCACAAGTGTGAAGCAAGCACTCTACCTCTGAGCTACAACCCCAGCCCCTTTTTTTAATATTTATTTTTTATTTTATTTATTTTTATGTGGTATTGAGGAGCAAACCCAGGGCCTTGCATGTGCACAAGTGCTCTACTGCTGAGCCATAGCCCTAGCTCCAATTTTGTTTCTTTTGTGGTAATGAGATTGAACTCAGGGACACTGTACCACTGAGCTACATCATCACCTTTTTTTTTTTTTTTCCTTTTTGGTACCAGGGATTGAACCTAGGGGCACTCAGCCACTGAGCCACACCGCTAGACCTATTTTGTATTTTATTTAGAGACAGGGTCCCACTGAGTTGCTTAGCATCTTGCCTTTGTTGAGGCTGGCTTTATTTGAACTCATAGTCTTATTGTCTCAGCCGCCCCAGCCGCTGGGATTAAGGTGTGGGCCACCATGCCCGGCCAGCTTTTTAATTTTTTATTTTGAGGATCTCTATTTCCAGTGCCTACCCCATACCAGGGATTGAACCCAGTGGGTACTTAACCACTAAGCAACATCCTCAGCCTTTTTTTGTTTGTTTTTTTTTTATTTTGAAACGATCTCTCCAAGTTACGTAAGGCCTCACTAAGTTGCTGAGGCTGGGTATGAACCCTTGATTCTCCTGCCTCAGCCTCTTGAGCTGCTGGAATTATAGGCATGCATCACCATGCCCAGCTCTGTTTTGAGGATCTCACTAAGTTTCTGCTTCAATCTTCTGCATCTGGCTTTAAATTTTTTAATACAAGTTTGCAAATACCAGTGAAATAACTTTTCTTTTGTATGTGGCATTGAACCTAGGTGCTTAGCCACTGAGCCATGTCCCTTGCTCTTTATTCATTGAGATAGGGTCTTGCTAAGCTACTAAAGGGTCTCCCTAAGTTGCTGAGGCAGGCAGGTTTTGAACTTGAGATCCTCCTACTTTAGCCTCCTGAGCCTGTGGGATTATAGGCGTGCACCACCATACCTGGCTGAAATAACTTATTAAATAACCTGCTTTGGGGAAAGGTGGTAAATGATCATTTTTTCAAGTAGTTTATACCATTAAATTTGAAAATGGACTTGGGAAGTAATTCAGTAGGAGAGCACTTGCCTAGCATACATAAGGCCCTGGGGCCCTGGGTTCAGTTCCTATCAGCAACAACAGCAATTGAGAAATTAAATCCTTTTTGATGGTTTATAAGTAAATTGTGTATTCTTATTTTTTGGAAGTATAGAAATTGAACCCAGGGCTTCATGCATGCTAGGCAAGCACTCTACCACTGAGCCACACCCCAGCTCACAAATTGCATATTCTTTATTAATAACAACAGAAAATATTACAAATCTTTACTTTGTAACTAAAATTAAATCTCATTATCATAAATTCATATGTATTATCCAGATTCTAAAATTTGGCCAGGAAATTAAGACTTTTTTTTTGGTATCTGGGATTGAACTTGGGCACTCGACCACTGAGCCACATCTCTAGCCCTGTTTTCTATTTTACTTAGAGATAAGAGTCTCACTGAGTTGCTTAGCCCCTTGCTGTAGGACTTAGCATTTCCTAGCACTAAATCTTCAAGTAATGACCTTTTTTGGGGAGGGGAAGTAGGGGGGTTACCAGGGATTGAACCCAGGACATTTAATCATTGATCCACATCCCCAAATTCCCAATTTTTTTTTTTTTTTGGTATGGGGTTTGAACTCAGGGCCACTCAACCACTGAGCCATATCCCCATCCCCAATCTTGTTTTGTATTTTATTTAGAGACAGGGTCTCACTGAGTTGCTTAGGGCCTTGCTTTTGCTGAGGCTAGCTTTGAATTTGTGATCCTCCTGTCTCAGCCTCCTGAGCTGCTGGGATTATAGGTGTGCACCACTGCACCTGGCCCCAGTCCTTTTTGGAGACAGAGTTTTGCCAAGTTGCTTAGGGTCTGAATTGCTGAGGCTAGCTTTGAACTTGAGATCCTTCTGCTTCAGCCTCCCAAAATACTGGGATTACAGATTGAGCCCAGCTGGAGTAATGACTTTTTTTTTTACTAGGTATTAAACCCAGGGCATTTATTGATTGATTGATTGATACTAATGGCACATGTTCTACCCCTGAGCTACATCTATAACCCTTGTTATTTTTTATTTTAAAACAAGAATTTGCTGAATTGCTCAGGTAACATGAAACTTGTGATTCTTCTGCCTTCGTTTCCTGAACAGCTGGGTTTATAGTTGTGTACCACCACTCTTCTGGCTTTGAAGGATTGATTTTATTTTTATTTTTATTTATTTTATTTTATTTTTAAATTTTTTCCAGTACTGGGGATTGAGTGTTAGGGGCACTTTATATTAATAAGCTATAGGCCCAGCCCTTTTTCATTTTGAGGCGGAGTCTCACTGCTTTTCCCAGACTGACTTAAACTTGCTATCAGCCTTCTATATAGATGGGATTACAGGCAGTAGTCACTGTGACTGACTTCAATTAGAAGACATTTATTAGAACCCTTCTTTATCATGTCTTCATTACTTTATAAAGCTACTTTTTACTTAGTGTCCTACACTAAAGGTTGTAATGTTGTTAAATATTGTAGTTTGAAGGTCTATTACCAAACTTCCAACATGTTTAGTACATTGGAATTTGTTGAAACAGGATTTCACCTTTATTCATATTGTGTATCCTGAACTGGTAGTATATATCCTATCAAACACTCTTTCCTTCTTAAAATAAATATGTGAAAATGTAGAGTTTTAGAAGGAATGTACATTTTTCATAGTAGTGAACTTTATTATATGAACCCATGAAGTAAACTTTGTAGAAAATAAAGCCTCAATATAAAACATGTGTTAAACTTACTTCAGTAGCAATGGTTAGACAATTCATAGTTCAGATCCTTTGATGTTTATCTTTCTTCTGGTGAATCAGAACTAACAAAATTGATTCCCAAATCATGAGGAATTAAGATTTTAATTAAAAAGAATATCTGAGGCCTAGGGATATAGCTCAGCTGATAGAGTACTTGCCTTATATGCACAATGCACAAGGCCCTGGGACCACAAAAAAGAATTTCTTATGCTGGGTATGGTGGCACATGCCTGTAATTCCAGCATTTTGGGGGACTGAGGTAGGAAGATCACAAGTTCAGAGCTAGCCTTAACAATTTAGAAAGACCCCCTGTCTCAAAATAATGTATAAAAAGGGGGTAGAGATGTACCTAAGAGGTTAAATGTGCCTGGGTTCAATCCTTTGTACAAAAAAAAAAGATTATTAAAATAAAGAATGAAAAATAATACCTAATAATAATTGAGAAATTATGAATTTTCCTTCCCTGAATATACTAGCTATAGAAGAAGAAATTTTAAATCTCTTTATTTATTTTTTTTGGTACCAAGGATAGAACCCAGGGGCACTTAATCACTGATCCACATCCCGGCCCATTTTATTTTTGAGACAGGGTCTCACTAGTTTGCATTGCTGAGGCTGGCTTCAAATCTGTAATCCTCCTGCCTCATTCTGTTACGTGGCTGGAATTATAGGCCTATGCTACCATGCCTGACTAAATGAGAAGAAATTTTAAATATCTGTATTGCAATAGCAGGCACACTGGTGCATACCTGTAATCACAGCAACTTTGGAGGCTGAGACAGGAGGATTACAAGTTCAAGGACAGCGTGGGTAACTTAGACTCTCAGTAACTTAGTGAGACTCTGTCATAAAATAAAAAAAGGATTGAGGATGAAGCTCAGTGGTAAAGTTCCCCTGGATTCAATCACCAATATAAAAAAATAAAAAATCTATATTGTATACCTTACTGAAGACTTTTCTGGTAATGGGCTTTTTTACCATGGTAGAAAAATGTGAGTGTAGATTGTGATGTGTGTTCATCTCTACTAGAAATTCATAATGTTTCAGATGATTATTCTGTACTCCATTAACTACCTACTTCTAGTTGATGTATGATACAAACTAATATACATTCTATTGCTCTGTTTACAAGGGATTAAAATGATAGAAATTAGTAAGAATTAATAGCTCTTGAAATTGTGTTCTTGTATTTTAAATAAATAATATTCTTTCATGGGAAAGAGAATTTCACACACAAAGAGCAGCAAGATGTTTTATAATGATTTTTTTATGAGGGCCAGATGTAATGGCACATACCTATAATCCCAGTGATACAGGAGGCTGAGACAGAATAACAAGTTAGAGGCCAACTGCAGCAACTTAGCGAAACCCTGTCTCAGCATAGAAAATTAAAAAAAAAAAAAAGGAAAGAAAAAAGACATTGCAGGGGATATGCCTGTTTTTTTATGGTTTCAGAAAGTATTCATGATCAGAAAAATAGAGGATCTTGGAGTTGTTAAGATTATCAAATTCTTTTCAACTTTCTGATAATTTGAAGGAATAGAAAAGAATTGATAAGTAGCCTAGTTTATTTGTAGGCATGAATTAGTGTACTGCACTGTAGATGTCTGCTGAGGGTGTGCATGGCACAAAATTAATCTTATAAATAAGTAAATTTAGATAGTTTACCCAGTGACTTGGAAGGCAGAGGCAGGAGTATTGTAAATTCAAAGCCAGCCTCAGTAAAAGCTGTCTAAATAAATACAAAATAGGGGGATTGGGGTTGTGGCTCAGCGGTAGAGTGCTTGCCTAACTCATGGGAGGGATCGATTCTCAGCACCACATATAAATCAATAAGATAAAGGTATTATGTCCGACTATGACTAAAAAATAAATGTTAATTAAATAAATAAATAAATACAAAATAGGGCTGGGGATGTGGGTCAGAAGTTGAGTGCCCCTGATTTCATCCCCACTGCCTCCCCACCAAAAAATAGATGGTTTAAAAAATTGGGTCCAAAACTGACTCTTCTATTTATTCCAGGAAAGAAATCTTTTTTTTTTCCCCTTCCCATTTACTGTTATAATTTGGTGTGGCTATCATGTTAATCACCAGTTGCTTAAATGATTCTGAAATAATTGCTTGGATTCTTTTTCTCATTTTTAGAATTATTTGTTTATTTTATCTGATCGGAGATGGTTGCTGCATTCTGTTTCCAAATAGAATAATTCAGTATATTTTCCACTAGTTTTGATTTCCAATGAAGTTATATTTCTTTGTTGTTGTTGTTGTTATTATTATTATTATTATTATTATTTTAGTTGTAGATTGACACAATACCTTTATTTTATTTATTGTTATGTGGTACTGAGGATTGAACCCAGTGCCTCATGCATGCTAGGCGAGCACTCTACTGCTGAGTTACAACCCCAAGCCCCTAACTTAATTGTATTTCTTATAAAACACTGTAACTTCTTTTTTCCAAGTTCCTTCTATATTTTTAATAATAAAGTAGTTTTTAAGTTATTGAGTTTTCATTCATTTTTTAAAAATCTTTGTTGATTTAAGTATAGAGTAGGTTTGGTAAATTCTATGAGTTGCAGTGATACATTGTGAATTCAGAGATTAATTCTTGCATTTTATTACATCTTCATAAAAATCTAAAGATATTGAGGAAAGAATTTATAAAGAAAGTGTAAATAATATCAAATTTTTTAATTGTTTCTTTAGTATGCTGTAGATATCTCTTTTTGCAAAATTCCAATTTGCTTAGCTCTGATAAACTTAATTTCTTGTGTTACATTACAGGTTTTTTCCTTAAAAGTAAAATCGTTGAAATATTTTAATAGCTAGGCATTATTACCTTCTTTGTGAAGTTTTATTTACATATCTCTTAAGTAATTGACAATCTTTTTCTTCCCCTCTATTATTTAGCCCAAAAGAAATTCTTCCTTCAAAACCTGTAAAGAAAGAGAAGGAACAGAGGACACGTCACTTACTCACCGACCTCCCTCTCCCTCCTGAGCTCCCTGGTGGGGATCCATCTCCCCCAGACTCTCCAGAGCCAAAGGCAATTACACCACCTCAGCAACCATACAAAAAGAGACCAAAGTGAGTTTTGGGGGGAGTCTGTCTTTAATAGTTGTCTTGCTTACTTTTGTACCTAAGTGTTTTTCTACAACACATATCAGTAAGGTCATAGAAGTTTGCTCCCAGCAAGTCCAGGGGCTTATGCCTGTTATCCCAGGAACTTAGGATTCTGAGGCAAGAGAATTGCAAGTTTGATGCCATCTTCAGCAACTTAGCAAGGCCCTCAGCAATTTTAGGAAGACCCTGTCTCAAAAGAAAAAATAAAATGGACTGGAGATTAGTTCTCTGGTAAAGCATCCAGTGTGTGCATGTTGGCACCCTGTTGGTAAGGATTGAACACATGTGTTCCATCCCCAGTACCTGCCCCCCCTCAAATGAATAATTAAAAGACAGTGATGTCTGGTCTTAATGTGTGTGTGTGCGCACGCGTGTGTGTGTGTATATTTTTTAAATCTTTTGGTACTGGGGATTGAACTCGGGGGCACTTAGCCACATCCCCAGCCCTATTTTGTATTTTATTTATTGACAGGGTCTCACTGAGTTGGTTAGTGCCTTGCTGTTGTTGAGGCTAGATTTTTTTTTTTTTTTTTAATTGTAGACAGACAAAATACCTTTATTTTATTTATTTTGTGTGGTGCTGAGAACTGAACCCAGTGCTTTACGAATACTAGGCCATCACTCTACCACTGAGCCATAACTCCAGCCCTCTGAGGGTGGCTTTGAACTCATGATCCTCCTACCTCAGCCTCCCAAGCTGCTATAGGTGTGTGCCACCAAGCCCAGCTTCTGAAGTATATTTTTACAGTCAAAACACTCTTTAGGAAAACCCTTTTATCTGGTCCCACAGATAACGTGGCTAGGTTTTTAGAAAAGTAATAAATTCCCAAATCCATATTGAGTGATTTTATTGTCTTTTTTTTTTTAAATTTTTCCTTTTAGTTGTAGTTGGGCACAATACCTTTATTTTATTTATTTATATTTATGTGATACTGGGGATTTGAACCAGGGCCTCGCACAAGCTAGGCAAGTGCTCTACCGCTGAGCTCCAACCCCAGCCCTCATTGTGTCTTTTGAGTTCATGATACAAACAGTGGTAAAGAAGTAAAAAGCCCTTTTAATTCAGGGTGCCAACATGCACACATTAATGAAATATTATTTTTTTCCCCAAAAAGCATATAAATTGTCACAATGTAAATATAGTGTAAACTGGGTCTATTTTTATTGATTTAATTTCTCTGTTAATAAAAATAGTTACCAAATATATATTTTTTTAAAATTTTTAAATATTTATTTTTTTTTAGTTTTCGGCAGACACAACATCTTTGTTTGTATGTGGTGCTGAGTATCGAACCCCGGGCCACACGCATGCCAGGCGAGCGCACTACCGCTTGAGCCACATCCCCAGCCCCTGTTACCAAATATTAAGCATATGTTAACTGCCAAAGTTTTATATTTTATTTTCACAGTAAGCCTAGGATATAGGGATTCTTTCCCCATTTTATAACTGAAGCCAGTATTGAAGAGAGATCAGAAGTTGAGCAACCAACTTATTATTTGATCCCCAGTCTTCCTGAAGCCAGAATTCTAACTCTTATTGTCAGAGATTTTTTTAAGCTATTTTATATCATTTGACTTCTGCTTTTTCAATAAAAAATTTTAGACAATTCAGGAGTTAGACACACATTTAATTGTGTAAAATATCATGTTTTATTAAAGATTTTCTGTCAAAGATGGTGATGGCGATACAGGAGCCAGTGGAGTCATCATGAAAAAATAACATTTGTAACTATTTTTATTTTTAGAATTTGTTGTCCTCGTTATGGAGAAAGACGACAAACAGAAAGTGACTGGGGGAAACGATGTGTGGACAAGTTTGATATTATTGGGATTATTGGAGAGGGAACCTATGGCCAAGTATATAAAGCCAAGGACAAAGACACAGGTAAATATTGCCATAAAAGCTTTGATGTTGGGTTAACAGTTTAACAAATCTAATTTTTTTTTTGTGTGTGTGTGTGTGTGTGTGTGTGTGTGTGTGAGGTGCTGGGGACTGAACCCAGGCCTTGTGTGTGTGAGGCAAGCATTCTACCAGCTGAGCTATATCCCCAGCCCCAAATCTCATTGTCTTAAGAGGATTATCAAAAACAAATTTTGTCTTTTAATTTAATTTGATTGCCAAAAGTTATTAAATAGACTAACATTTTTTAAAAGAAAACTGCAGCCAGGCTCTGTGATACATGCCTGTAATCCCAGCTACTCAAGAGTCTGAGGCAGAAGATTTGTCAATTTGAAGCCAGTCTGGGCAGTTTAACAAGACCCTGTCACAATTATGAAAAAGCAGGGAAAGTGAAGCTAGAGATGTAGATTAGTGGTAGAGCACTTGCCTACCATGTGTGAGTCCCTGGGTTTAATCCCCAGTACTAGAAGCGGGGTGAGGTATTCATTTCAGGACTTTTTTTTTTTCTTTTTTAATATTTATTTATCTTTAGTTTTAGGTGGATACATTAGTTTGATTTTATGTGGTGTCAAGGATCGAACCCAGTGCCTCATATGTGCTTGGCGAGCACTCTACCACTGAGCCACCACCCCAGCCCCTCATTTCAGGACCTTTCCTATCAAAATCTGCAAATACTCAAGTCTCTTATGTAAAATGGCATGATATTTGCTTTTATGCCTGTTCACATCCTTCTGTATACTTTAAATCATCCATAGAGTACTTACAGTACCTAATTCAAGGCAAAGTTACGTAAATCAAGAGTAACATCTATACATAATCAGTATAGGCACAATATTTCCCCTCCATAGGTTTAATCCACAATTTGTTGAATCTATATATGTAGAACTTATGGACATAGAAAGAGAACTGTACAATAATTATTCTTTAAAAAAATTTTTTTTTTTTTGGTACTAGAGATTGAACTTGGGCACTGAGCGACATCCCAAGCCCTATTTTGTAATTTTATTTAGAGACAGGGTCTCACTGAGTTGCTTCATTCATTCCTCACCATTGCTTAGACTGGCTTTGAAATCGCAAACCTTCTGCCTCAGCCTCCCAACCCGTTGGGATAATAGGCCTGTGCCACCAGACCTAGCACACAATAATTGTTCTTTTAAAACCTTTCTCTTAATCGGGCACTGTATTGTACACCTGTAATCCCAGTGCTCAGGAGGCTAAGACAGGATTATCCCTAGTTCAAAGCCAGCCTCAGCAGTGTCGAGGCACTTACCAACTCAGTGAGACCCTGTCTCTAAATAAAATACAAAATACGGCTGGGGATGTGTCTCAGTGGACAAGTGCTCCTGAGTTTAATCTCGATGTTGAGTAGGAGGATCTCAAGTTTTAGGCCAACCTCAGCTACAGTCCTAAGCAACTTAGCAAGACCCTGTCTCAAAAAATAAAAGAGAGATGGGCATGTGGCTCATTGGTAGACTGCCCCAAGTTAAATCCCCAGTACTAAAAAAAAAAACCAAAGTCCTCTTTTTATGGTTCATTCTTTTTTTTTTTTTTTTTTTTTAAATTTTTTTTTTTTAATATTTATTTTTTAGTTCTTGGTGGACACAACATCTTTGTTTGTATGTGGTGCTGAGGATTGAACCCGGGCCGCACGCATGCCAGGCGAGCGCGCTACCGCTTGAGCCAAATCTCCAGCCCTTATGGTTCATTCTAACATTCTGTAGTTTCCTGGAAATAAATAAATAAATTTATTTATTTATTTAGGACTGCTAATTAAACTTAAGAGAAGTTTACCACTGAACTATATCCAGAGTCCTTTTTTTAATTTAATTTTAATTTTTTGGTAACAGGTATTGAATTTAGGGACACTCAACTATTGAGCTGCATCCCCAGCCCTATTTTGTTATTTATTTAGAGACAGAGTCTCACTGAATTGCTTAGTGCCTCACCATTGCTGAGGCTGGCTTTGAACTCGAAATCCTCCTGTATCAGCCTTTGAGCTGCTGGGATTATAGGTATGTGCCACTGTGCCCAGCTATCTATCTATCTATCTATCTATCTATATATATATTTTTTTTTTAGTTGTTGATAGACTTTTTTAAAAAAATTTTATTAGTTGTTGATGTACCTTTATTTCATTTATTTATATGGTTCTGAGAATTGAACCCAGTGCCTCACACATGCTAGGCAAGTACTCTGCTACTGAGCCACAAACCCAGTCTATCCTTTTAATTTTTTACTGTGAGATTGGGTCTTGTTGAATTGCTGAGGCTGGCCTCAACTTGCGATCTTCCTACCTCAGCCTCCCAAATCGCTGGGATTACAGGTATGTACCACCATGCCTGGTTGCTCCCTGGAAATTTTAAAAGTGAGAAAATAAAACTTGTAAATGTAGGGGAGAAGTTCTTGAAATTTAAAATGAAATATTTAATTATTGGTATGTTTTAATAATACAAACTTTTAGGCCTAACTGAATTTGGAAATAACAAATCCAAATTAAAAAAAATACATTTGACAAGAAAGGAACATAGTTCCCATAGACGATTGAGGCAGGAAGTTTGAGGCCAACTGTAGCAACTTAGTGAGCCCCTTAGCAGTTTAGTGAGACCCTGTCTCAAAATAAAAATATAAACTAAGAACAGTGGTGCACACCTGTAATTCCAGTTTCTCGGGAGGCTGAGGCAGGGGAATCAAGAGTTCAAAGCCAGCCTTAGCAAAAGTGAGATGCTAAGCAACTCAGTGAGACCCTGTCTCTAAATCAAATACAAAAAAATAGGACTGGGGATGTGGCTCAGTGGTCACAGTGCACGTGAGTTCAACCCCTAGTACCAAAAAAAGAAAAAGAAAAATAGAAAGGACGGGGATGTAGCTCAATGGCAAAGTGCTTCTGGATTCAATTCCTTATCAAAAAAAGTGAAGAAAAGAACATAAAGAACATAGTGGGGGCAGGGGATATCCCTCAGTTGGTAGTGTGCTTGCCTTGCATGCAGAAGACCCTGGATTCAATCCCCAGCATGCGTAAATGAATGAATGAATGAATGAATGAATGAATGAATAAAAATCAATAAATAGGGTATGGGATGTAGTTCAGTGTTAGGGTGCATTCTTAGGGTAAATTGAGTCCCTAATACCGAAAAAGAAAAGAAAGAATGGGAAATGTAAGTTTTTGTTTTTGGTGCTGGAGCTTTAATTCAGGGGAGCTCTACCACTGAGCTACATTCCCACTCTTTAGGGTCTTTCTAGATTGCTGAGGGCTTCACTAATTTGCTGAGTTTGGCCTTGAACTTGAAGTACTCTTGCCTTAGCCTCCCAATCACTGGTATTGTAGGCAAGTGTCACTGCCTCTGGCAGGATTTTTTTTTTTTTTTTTTTAAGGAAATAAAAATAGGTATTAAGAGTCTTTTAGAACAAGGGCATATAATACTGGTTCATGATTGTGGATAAAAACTGTTAAATTTGGGCTGGAGTTGTGGCTCAGCGGTAGAGTGCTCACCTAGCACATGTGAAGCACTGGGTTCAATCCTCAGCACCACATAAAAATAAAATAAAGGGGCTGGGGATGTGGCTCAAGCGGTAGTGTGCTTGCCTGGCATGCGTGCGGCCCGGGTTCGATCCTCAGCACCACATACAAACAAAGATGTTGTGTCCGCCGAGAACTAAAAAAATAAATAAATATTAAAAAAATAATAATAATAAAAATAAAATAAAATAAAGGTATTGTATTTACTTATAACTAAAAAAATATATATTAAAAAATGTTGAATTTGTTTTGGCAGGAGAACTAGTAGCTCTGAAGAAGGTGCGATTAGACAATGAGAAAGAGGGATTCCCAATTACAGCCATTCGTGAGATCAAAATTCTTCGTCAGTTAATCCACCGAAGTGTTGTTAACATGAAGGAAATTGTTACAGATAAACAAGATGCACTGGATTTCAAGAAGGACAAAGGTACTAGCAATGAATCATGTGTCTACAGGATTTTTTTTTATTTTCCTCTCTTAGCTTGTTTTCCTATGTGAATTTTTAAACAGGTTGTGTTGAAGTCTAGCTTTTTCCTTGAATCTATTCCAGATTTAAGATGTTGGCAGATTGTGCCAAATGGTGTTGATTTTTTTATAGTGTCCATTTTGCATCAATATACTCTGTATACTTTTTTTACTTTTTATTTTATTTTTTAGTTGTAGTTGGACACAACACCTTTATTTCACTTGTTTAATTTTATGTGGTGCTGAGGATCGAACCTAGGGTCTTGAACATGCGAGGCGAGCGCTCTACCGCTGAGCCACAACCCCAGCCCACTCTGTATACTTTTTAAGCATCATTGTCAATATTTAAATATGCATTTAGGTATGTAGGGTGTGCTGTAACACCTTATAAAGCCAGCAGATAAACTTATCCAGATTTTTGTTTGTTTATGTGTAGCTCTGGGGCTCAATCCCAGGGCTTGATATAACATTTTGTGGGGGTTTTGTTTTTGTTTTTACAAAATTTAAAATAGTAATTGACATTAAAACCCAGATTATTTAGGCAGGGTTACTCATACGCACACCTGTAATCCTAGCAATTTGGGGGGCTGGGCAATTTAGCAAATCCTTGACTCAATAAAAGGATTGGGGATGTAGTTCAGTGGTAGAATGCTCCTTTTACCCAATATTGCCAAAAAAACATCCAGAACCAGATTTATCCATTACTCTCATGGTTACATCGTCACTGTTTGTTATTGTCTATATGCATCCATATTTTTATAACAGTTTTGCATTGATATAGTTTAGAAATTCAAAGCAAGATTTTTGTTTTTGTTTTAGAGCATTATAGTTATACATAGTACTTGTGTTCATTTTGACAAAATCATACATGCATGGAATTTGATTTCAGTCCCCTTCCTCACTGTCTTCTCTTCCCTCTTCCCTCTCCCATTCTCTTTTCTCTACTCAGTGCAGGTGTTTTCTAAAAATATTTTCATCAGATCACATAATGGTTTGATTATTGGAGTTGTAACTTTTGTCTCTGTTTGAGAAAATTGTTCATTGTTTTCATACTTATGTTTGAAGTAGTTTATACATTACATCATCCAACCTATTTTTGTACAACAAATCTGAAGAAGATTTAGAGATGGGCAATTGAAAATAGAGTCAAGTGAAGAAATGGCATCTGTGAATACACTCTGGAATGTTAGAAGGTGATTGAAGTATATAAAACTAGAAAGGTAATAGATAAAAAGTTAAGCTTCACTATAAACAGAGCCTTAAGAGTATTGGCACTAGGGGAGGAGCCATCCTAGGCATAATTCTGTGTATATTTTAACTTTCGGAATATACAAATATTATGTAACTAGTTTCAGTAAGAATGCTTAGAAAATGTTACTTGGTTGTTTCTGGAGAGGTGCTTACTTTCATTCATACCACTCTTTACTGTTTGTTTGTTTACTTATTTATTTATTTATTTTTAATATTTATTTTTTAGTTGTAGTTGGACACAATACCTTTATTTTATTTATTTTTATGTGGTGCTGAGGATTGAACCCAGGCCTCACACATGCTAGGCAAGTGCTCTACCATTTAGCCACAACTTCAGCCTGCACTCTCTATTGTTTAAATAAATCATTTACTATGAACTACCTAAATTCATTTTGAATAAAATTATAAAAATGAATGAATGGATGTGATACATGGGAAAACTGATTATAAAAATATTAAAAATTTGGAACAGTAAGAAAACAAAATGGCAATCATTTTTTTTTAATTTAAATTTTTTTTTAAAGAGAGAGAGATGAGAGAGAGAGAGAGAATTTTTTTTTTTTTAAACAATTTGATGTGGAAGAGAGGGGACAAGAACTAGAATGAGTCTTTATTCCACTCCCCCCCCCCCTTTTTTTTTAAGAGAGATGGAGAGAGAATTTTTTTTTAATATTTATTTTTAATTTTCGGCGGACACAACATCTTTATTTGTATGTGGTGCTGAGAATCGAATCCGGGCCACACACATGCCAGCCAAGCACGCTACCGCTTGAGCCACATCCCCAGCCCGAGAGAGAGAGAGAGAGAGAGAGAGAGAGAGAGAGAGAGAGAGAGAGAGAGAGAGAATTTTAATATTTACTTTTTAGTTTTCGGCGAACACAACATTTTTGTTTGTATGTGGTGTTGAGGATTGAACCCGGGCTGCACACACGCCAGGCAAGCGCGATACTGATTGAGCCACATCCCCAGCCCGGCAATCATTTTTTTCCCACTCCATCCTAACAGCACCATTCTTAGAAAAACCACTGTATTATTAACATTTTGGTATATTTGTTTCTAGTACTTCATATTATACATATTATATTTATTTGAACATAACTGAGATCCAAGTGTATTTAATGTTATATAACCTAACAAAAGCAGTTTCCTATATCATTAAATATGGCATAAAGATGCATGAATGCAAATTTACTAGTCCCTTTTGAGCCTTTAATTAACAGTGGGTAAAAATATTGGGCTGGGGTTATGGCTCAGCAATAGAGAGCTCATCTAGTACATTCGAGGTTCTGGGTTTGATCCTCAGCACCACATAAAAATATATAAACAAAATAAAGGTATTGTGTACAACTAAAAAATAAATATTAAAAAAATATTAAGCCTGCAATTCTAGTGGCTTGGGAAACTGAGGTAGGAGAATTGTGAGTTCAAAGCCAGCCTAAGCAATGGCGGGGCACTAAACAACTCAGTGAGACCCTGTCTCTAATTAAAATACAAAATAGGGCTGAGGATGTGGCTCAGTGGTCAAATGCCCCTGAGTTTAATCCCTGGTACCAATAAATGAATGAATATATATATATAATTCTCGAACGTGCTAGGTGAGCTCTCTACTGTTGAGCCACAACCCCAGCCTAATATTTTTAAACACTTCTAATATATATATATGCATGCATATATATGTGTGTGTGTGTGTGTATTATGCTTCTAGTCCTGGCTATTCAGGTGATTGAGGCAGGAGGGTGACTAGTTCAAGGCCAGCTTCAGCAACTTAGCAAGGCCATCATCATTTAGAGACACTGTCTCAAAATAAAAAATAAATGGATAGAGGTGTAGTTCATTTGAAAGTTCCCCTGGCCTACCTCCTGCGTTAAAAAAAAAAGTTTAAAATGTTTCATACTGTTTTACATATTTAAGGGGTCCTTAAAGCCTACCCCCAGATTGAGTTCCTGCCTTCAGCTGGCTGTGTAGATCAGTAGTAGAGTGCTTGATCTCTAGTAGCATTCATAAGGCCCTTGGTTTATTCCTGAAAAAACAAAAACAAAACAAAATCCATGCCTTTACATTCTTAGTAAAAAGAATTTTAGACTGGGTAGATCATTATCTATTTCTAATATTTCTTTTGTTATAATATTTGCCTCTGTGATGTACCTGCCAAAAGGTAGTGTGGGTTTCAAGTTGTTTATAGTTGTCCCTTTTGTTTTGTTATTGGTGCTGGGGATTGAACCTGGGGCCTTGTGCGTGTGAGGCAAGCACTCTAATAACTGAACTATATCCCCAGCCCTTTAAGTATTTTTTCTTTCTTTCTTTTTTTTTTTAAAGAGAGAGTGAGAGAGGAGAGAGAGAGAGAGAATTTTTTTAATATTTATTTTTTAGTTATCGGCGGACACAACATCTTTGTTTGTACGTGGTGCTGAGAATCGAACCCGGGCCGCACACATGCCAGGCGAGTGCGCTACCACTTGAGCCACATCCCCAGCCCAGTATTTTTTCTTAATGTACGTCTCACTCCTTTTAAAATCTATTTCTGGCTGGGCTCAGTGGTGCATGCCTATAATCCCAGCAGTTTAGGTAGCTGAAGCAGGAGGATGATAACTTCAGAGCCAGCCTTAGCAACTCAAGTGAGGCCCTAAGCAATTTAATGAGACCCTGTTTCAAAAAATAAAATGGTTGGGCAGGGCGTGGTTGCACATGCCTGTAATCCCAGTGACTCTGGTAGCTGAGACAGGAGGATCCTAAGGCATCAAACAACTCATTGAGACCCTGTCTCTGAACAATATACAAAAAAATAGGGCTGGGGGGCTGGCGTTGTGGCTCAGTGGTAGAGCACTTGCCTAGTATATGTGAGGCCCTGGGTTTGATCTTCAGCACCATATATAAATAAATAAAATAAAGGTATTGTGTCCATCTGCAACTAAAAAAATATATCTACAACCTAAAATAAATAAAAATAAAAAGGCTGGAAATGTGGCTCAGTGATTTAAGTGCCCTGGGATTCAGTTGCCAGTACCAAAATAATAATAATAATAATAAATTAATTTAAATAAATCTTCTGAATTTAGGAAGTTGATTTAGGTGATTGACTTTTTTTTCTTTTCTTTCTTCTTCTTTTTTTTTTTTTTTTGGTACAGGGGATTGAACTCAGGGACACTCAGCCACTGAGCCACATCCCCAGCCCTATTTTGTATTTTATTTAGAGACAGGCTCTCACCGAGTTGCTTAGCACTTCACCATTGCTGAGGCTGGCTTTGAACTCTCAATCCTCCTGCCTCAGCCTCCTGAGCCACTAGGATTCAGGTGTGTCCCACTGCATCTGACTTGATTTGACCTACGTTTTGATTCTTACATACTTTGACTTTCACTAATAATTTTTGCTAAATACACTAGGCTGCCTCTGTTGCTGCCTATTATCTAAGGTAAAGACCTTTTCAAAAGTAGTCTTAGACAATATATAATAAATGGGTAGGGTTAAATTACAAACAAAACTTTATTAACATTGGTCAACAGACAGAATTTGGCCCAGGGTCTATAATTTCCTAAGTGATCATATAAAGTCTTTCAATACAATCTTTTTTTTTTTTTTTAAATATTGTTTTAACTGTTAATGGACCTTTTCTTGTATGTGGTGTTGAGGATCAAACCCAGTGCCTTGCACATTCTAGGCAAGCACTCTATAATTGAGCCACAACACGAGACCTCTCAATACAATCTTATCATGACAGTTGTCCTCTAAAGATTTAAAGAGACGGGCTGGGGATGTGGCTCAAGCGGTAGCGCGATCGCCTGGCATGCATGCGGCCCGGGTTCGATCCTCAGCACCACGTACAAACAAAGATGTTGTGTCCGCCGAAAACTAAAAAATAAATATTAAAAAATTCACTCTAAAAAAAAAAAAAAGATTTAAATAGACAAAGAGAAGTGGAATCAGAAAATCAAATTCAAATAGTACTTACAGTACTTCTGATTAATTTATTATTGGAAAGAAAATTATTTAAGGGGTTATTTTAGAGTGCTTCATGATCAGCTCCAAATTTTTATTATTATTTTTTTTTTCCTATGTAGGTGCCTTTTACCTTGTATTTGAGTATATGGACCATGACTTAATGGGATTGCTAGAATCTGGTTTGGTGCACTTTTCTGAGGACCATATCAAGTCATTCATGAAACAACTAATGGAAGGATTGGATTACTGTCACAAAAAGAATTTCCTGCATCGGGATATTAAGTGTTCTAACATTTTGCTGAACAACAGGTAACATAGTAACCAAATAAGGTCAAGCATTCTCTCCTTCTCAGCTAGCTAATTGGAATTATAAATAGATTTAGTAATGCAATTTTTTCCTTTTACATACATTTGATGTTTTTACATTAGGAATAACTACTTATGATAGGGGTACTGTGATCAGAGAGCCACCAGACTCATTATTGGTAAGGAATTAATAGAAGTAGGATTATAAAGATTTTTCTTATAAGCATTATAGGGAATCACTCAGATCTTATAGGAATATTCAGAGAGCTCTTTGCTGAAGTTAGAAAATAATGTGACCCTAAGCAAAGTCAAATATACATTGGATTCTTAGTGATATTTGCCTCGTTGAGTGGAGAACAACATGCCTGCTTCTTGAACTGTTCATAAGCCTTTAGGGGTTACTGTCTTTTCGAGTAAACAGAGGTTTAGTTAGTAATTGGCCTTTCTAGCCATTACTTCTTCTAGGTTTTAATGGTGTAAACAGTAAGGATTTTGGTGATGAACAAGTGTTAATTTTCCAGAAGATTTTATCATCTGCTTTCTTCTTTTCTGATTATGTACCTACACTGGTAATGATGATATATCAGATATGTTATGCTCACTATCCTTTAGCATATCCCTACCCACTAAGGGATGAACAAGAAGTCTGGTACCACTGAAATCAGGGCAGTGTTTGGTTCTTTAGACAGCTGGGTTTTTGCATCCATCTTTGCATTTTATTTTTCTGTTAAATGCCAACAAATATTACCTAGATAAAAATATAACATGACTACGACATATTTCCTCTCTCTCTCTCTCTCTTTTTTTTTTGTTTGTTTGTTTGTGATGCTGAGATAGAACCCAGGGCCTTGTACTTGCTAGACAAGTTCTGTACCACTCAGCCATATCCCTAGCTCCCAGCATTTCCTGTTTTTGTGTAATATAATAACCAACCATGCAGGATTAATGGAGACTCTCTTGTCTCATGGAATAGTTAGTCACTATGTAGCTTAGAGTTTAGTAGGGGAGCTAGATAAATAAATATTCCATTTAGGAGCCATTTATTAAGCCAATTTTCCCCCACTTAAATTGTGGAGTACCTCGAAAGGTGCATCCTTGAGGAACGAATTGGAATTTATTAGAAATAATAACAATGGTCTATCAAATGTCTAGACAGAAGAAATTGCATACACAAAAGCAGTTAAACATGAAAACAGTACGTTATGTCTGGAAAACTATTAAAAGGTCAGTATTAACTAGAGCAAGAAGATTGAAGTACCTAACAGGAGGAAATGAAGCTGGAAAGTTACTAGGTGCAAATTTAAGGCTCATATATACCTTCTATGGAGCTGAAGCTTTATTGTAGTTGACAGGGGACCATTGAAATGTGTTGGTTCCTTTTTTTTTTTTTTTTTTGTATGAGTAATGCACTATTTCATTTTATTTATTATTTATTTATTTAAAGAGAGAGTGAGAGAGAATTTTTTAATATTTATTTTTTAGTTTTTGGCAGACACAACATCTTTGTTTGTTTGTGGTGCTGAGGATCGGACCCAGGCTGCATGCATGCCAGGCGAGTAAGCTACCGCTTGAGCCACATCCCCAGCCCAATGCAATATTTTAAATTATAATTAAATACCAGAGGCATACACCTGGGGGTATCCTAGTTACTCAGGAGTCTTGAGGCCAGCCTGGACAACAAAGGAAGACTCTCACCTTAAAAAAAAAAAAAAAAAAACAAAAAACAATTATTATTTTCTATTTCTGTGGCTCACAATTCCCATTAAAGATGAAGGTTGGTGACTCTACATCCATAGTAAGTAGTTCATCAAGAATTTTATGGGGCTGGGGATGTGGCTCAAGCGGTAGCGCGCTCGACTGGCATGCGTGCGGCCTGGGTACGATCCTCAGCACCACATACAAACAAGGGTGTTGTGTCTGCCAAAAACTGAAAAATAAATATTAAAAAATTCTCTCTCTCTCTCTCTTAAAAACAAAGAAAAAAAAAAGAATTTTATGATGGGGCTGAGGCTGTGGCTCAGTGGTAGAGTGCTCGCCTAGCATGTGTGAGGTGCTGGGTTTGATTCTCAGCACCACATATAAATAAACAAATAAAGGTCCATCAACAACTAAAAAATAATTAAAAAAAAAAGAATTTTATGATGGATGCTGGGGTCGTGGTTCAGTGGTAGAGTGCTTGCCTATTACACGTGAGGCACTGGGTTTGATCCTCAGTACCATATAAAAATTAAAAAATGAAGGTATTATATCCATTTACAACTAAAAAATGTATTTAATGGGGCTGGGATTGTGGCTCAGTGTTAAGAGCGCTTGCCTTGCATGTGTGAGGCCCTGGGTTCCATCCTCAGCACCACATAAAAATAAAGAAACAAAACAAAGGTATTGTGTCCCTCTATAACTAAAAAAAAAAAAAAATTTAAAAATGTATTTAAAAAAATAAAGAAGAAAAACTTGATTATGACTGAGTATGGTGACCCATGCCTGTAATCCCACCAACTTGGAAGACTAAAGTAGGAGGTCACAAATTCAAGGCTAGTCTTAGCAATTTAGCCAGGCCCTAAACAACTTAGCAAGACCCTGTTTCAAAATAAAAATAAAAGGGCTAGGTATGGCCGAGCACAGTGACACAAGTTCCTATAATTCCAGCAACTCAGGAGGTCAAGGCAGGAGGATCCTGAGTTCAAAATCATTCTCAGCAAAAGCAAGGCACTTAGCAACTCCATGAGACCCTGTATGTAAATAAAATAGAAAATAGGGCTGGGGATGTGGCTCAGTGGCTGAGTGCCCCTGAGTTCAATCCCTGGTATTAAAAAAAAAGAAAATTGATGATGACTATCATTTGTAACTCTTTGGACTCTAGTATTAATATTAATATATTTTCTTGGGCTGGGGATGTGGCTCAAGCCGTAGCTCGCTCGCCTGGCATGCATGTGGCCCGGGTTCGATCCTCAGCACTACATATAAACAAAGATGTTGTATATAAAATATATATATAAATTCTTTCTTTTTAGTTTTCCCCTTATGTTCCCTTTACTCCTTCATGGGGACTTTCTTAGAGCAAGGAGTAATTGCAGTTCTGCTTTTAACCTTTTCCCAGTCCCTGACTGCCCATAGTCTAGACCCTTAGGAGGGCCTAGGCTAAATTGAACTGCCTCTTTAAGTTGCTAAGCAGGACGTATGATCCCATAGACTAGCTAATCTATCAGATCTTTGTCCTTGCTCACTTAATTCTGTTAACTCAAGGCTTCTGTCAACTTTGAGGCTTCTTGGGTGAAATGGTCGTGGGGTGGTGGAATAGTGAGAGGTTATCAGCAGGGCAGGAAAGAAAGATCAATTGACAAAAGAGAAGACTAGGGCTGGGCTCGTTATCTTCATTTTATTTATTAATTTTTTTAGTTTTAGGTGGACACATTACCTTTATTTTACATTTATGTGTTGCTGAGGATTGAACCCAGTGCCTCAGGCATGCTAAGCAAGCACTCTACCGCTGAGCCACAACCCCAGTTCACATTGTTTTAGATAGAGGTGAGATAGTCTTTTGTTTTAAAAAGCGCACTAATAATCACTGTGTAGCCATAGTTTAGAGGCAGGGGGACTATTAAGAACACCATAAGATGGGCATGGTGGTGCATGCCTGTAATCCCAGCAACTCAGTGAGACCCTGTCTCTAAATAAAATACAAAATAGGGCTGAGGATTTGACTCAGTGGTAAAGTGCCCCTAAATTTAATCCAGCTCCCCACCCCCCCGCAAAAAAAAACATTTAAAAAAGGATCAGTGCTTGAACTAATCAAGGCCCTGCCTATAGGTATGGACAGAATGTGTTTGATAGTAGTCTTGGGTGAGTGAGTAAAAGATGGGGAAGGAATAAGAGAAAGTAAGATAACTCAAAAGTTATTTTTGAAAAACCCTCAAAAAAATGATTGGTGGTACTACCAGTCATTATAAATAATATAAAAGAAAGAGCAGAATAGGTGAGGATGAAAAGTGAACCTCTTCTGGGATCTCTTGTATATTCAGGATTGTGATAGCTAATAGGCATATGGTCATGTGGGAGCTTGAAACTATCAATACAGATTTGGAAGTTAGTGTAGAAAAAAAATGTGAAGTGGAACCCAAGAGAAAAAAAGAGGAAGGATAAGGGAAAATACCATCAATAGAAGATAGTCAAATTTTAAAAAGGACTGGTCTTAGGTGTCAGATAATATTGACAAATTAAGACCTAAGAAGAGAGTTTGCAAATTAAAAGGCCAGAGGTGAAATTAGTGTAGGATGTGGGGTGAGAGAATGTGTAACACAGTTAATGAGAAGGAAGTAACAGGCATGTCTGAATCTTTTTTTTTTTTTTTATCATGTATTTGGAGAATAGCAGAGTATTGAACATTTAAATGCTAATAGTAAAGAAAATCAGTAAGAAGAAGTTGAAGATTCAGGAAATAACTAAAATAATTTTAAAAGAGGGTTGGAGATGTGGCTCAAATGGTAGCGCGCTCCCTTGGCATGCGTGCTCCTGGGTTCGATCCTCAGGACCACATAGAAACAAAGATGTTGTGTCCGCCAAAAACTAAAAAACAAATATAAAAAAAAAAAATTCTCTCTCTCTCTCTCTTTTTAAAAATAAAAATAAAATAATTTTAAAAGAGCAGAGTTCTAGGGGACACAGAATTAAGGCTACAAGTAGAGAATGATTAAAGAAAAAGAGGAAAATAAGATTATAGATGCAAGAAAATTTGTAAGAGGATGTTAAGGCAGTCACACTTCCCCCTGATGACCTTTTTTTTTTTTGTAGCAGGCATTGAACCCAGGGGAACTTAACCATTGAATCACATCTCCCTGAGCCCTTTTTATTTTGAGACAGGGTCTCACTAAATTGCATAGGGCCTTGTTAAATTGCTGAGGCTGTATTTGAACTTGGAATCCTCTTTCCTCAGCCTTCCAGGATGCTGGGATTTACAAGTGTACACCACCATGCCTGGCTATAATGACTTTTTTTTCAATGAAGAATTATTTACTGTGAGAGTATAGGGGATGAATTCAGGCACTAAGGAGAATGCCAAAGGTTTGTAATGACAGCCAAGCAAAATAGAAGAGGTTATTGATTGAAATCAAGTAAAAGGACTAAACCAACAGTATTCAAGCCTTACTGAGAGAGGAAAATATACAGTTTGGAGTGGCACCAATGATAATTGTATGCTTTTTATATCTTAAGCTTTTGTTTAGTTCTCTGGATTAGAAAAGGCAAATTGTTGAATTTGTACTAGAATTAAGTACTTAAGGTTTAAATATATAAAAGGGTCACAATGAAGATAGTAGTTTGGCTAATTGATCTATGGTCCAGGCTGGTTAGGTAAGAAAGAATAATGTGACATAGGGCTGAATTTGGAGGAAATGGAGGCATTTAGTACTTGAAGGTCTTGTCAAAGGCAGTTTAAAACTTGGGTCTCACTGGGCATTGTGGTGCATACCCATAATCCCAGCAATTTGGGAGGCTGAAACAGGAGGATCACAAAAGATGGGGATTTAGCTCAGAGGTAAAGCACACCTGGGTTCAGTTCCCAATACATCTCCCTCAAAAACAAACAAAACCAAAACCATGGTCGGAGAAAGATTTCCTTTGCATCTTGTTACGTATCTTTTTCCTGTGATTTATGACATAATAAATAGCATGGCATTTCTTTTCTATTTTATGTCGTCAAAGTTCCTTATTTTGTATATCATTCTGTTAGCTTAGTTAGAAGAAAAAGCAATAGTAATTGTGCTCTCAGGATGTTCTATGACATTATTTCATTCAAGAAACATTTAATATCTCATGTGGGCCAAGCAGTAAATATGTGAGGTGCTGATGAGATTGAAGTTTGGCCTAATTTCCATTACTTATATCTGTTGCCATTTTAACTTTCAGTCTTTCCGTATGCCTTGATTTGTGAATCATCTCAGACTTTCAGAGTAAGGGAGTATGGATATCAAGAAATTTGAGGGGCTGGGATTGTGACTCAGCAGTAGAGTGCTCGCCTAGCATGGGCGGGACCTAGGTTCGATCCTCAGCACCACATAAAAATAAAAGGCATTGTGTTGTGTCCATCTACACCTAAAAAATAAATTAATTAATTAAAAAAGAAATTTGAGAAATCCTCTTTCCTTTTTTTTGGGTACTGGGTATTACACTCAGAGATGCTATATCAGAGATGAGCTATATCCCCAGTCCTTTTTAATTTTGAAAAAGGGTCTTGCTGAGTTGCTTAGTGCCTCACTATGTTGCTAATACTGGCTTTGAACTTGGTGATCTCCCTGCCTTAACCTCCTAAATCCCTGGCATTACGGAACCACTATGCCCAGCCTTTTTGTCTTAATATAACTCTTCCTTCATTTTTTTTTCTCAGAATTTGCTTATAAATTGAACTTAGAAATATAATGATGTAATGATGTTTGGGGCAACTGGGTAAGGTGTCCATAATCTTTACTAGGAATGAAAAGCATTTATTTAATGTAGGCTTCCATGCTTTGTGGGGAGTACCTCCTTAGCATAACCTTTTTTCTGTATCTAATTTTTCTGTCTCATCTGTCAGGCACCTGAAATAACACCAGCCCCTTAGAAAAGAGTGAGTTGGGGCTGAGAATGTAATTCAGTGGTGCAGTGCTTGCCTAGCATGCATGACATTCTGGGTTCAATCCTCAGCACTTAAAAAAAAAAAAAAGAAAGAAAGAAAGAAAGAAATGTAGATTTATGAGCCATGACCTGCTTAATTGGCTTCTGTGAGAATGGGGCTTAGAAACTTGTAACAAGTTCTTCAGGTGAATGTTTGATATACTAGTCTGTCTTTGATATAGGAGGTAATGGCAATATGTTAGTACAAGGTGCCTCATGCATTATAAAAATTGTTTGCTCAGGTCATAGCTCTAATCCGTTTTAAAAATCTGTTATAGCTACAGTATTGTTGTGATTTACTTTTTTTCTACATTTATTTATTGATTCTTTTTAGTTATACATGACAGCAGAAACCATTCTGATATAATTTACAAGCATGGAATATATCTTCCAGTTAGAATCCCATTCCTTTTTTGGGCGGGCGGGTACAGGGGATTGAATCCAAGAATGCCTAACCACTGAGCCACATCCTCAGCTCTTTTTTATATTTAGAGACAGAATCTCACTGAGTTGCTTAGGGCCTCCCTGAGTTGCTGAGACCTCTTAATCCTGCCTCAGTCTCCCAATAGGATCCCATTCTCATGAATGTTCATGATGGTAGGATTCACTGTGTTGTTTTCATATATGTACATGGGAAAATTATGTCAGATTCATTCCACTTTCTTTATTTTTCTTATTCTCTCTCCTTTTCCTCCTTCTTCCATTGTTAATCTATTGCACTCCTATTCTCACACACACACCCGTGGTTTACTTTTTATTATGAAAAATGTCAAAATTATAAGAAAATTGAGACTAATAGATAGTTAATAATTAATACTTGTACCATGAATATTTTACTGTATTCATTTTTCTGCTTCAGCTCTTTTAAAGTGAATTGTAGGCATTATTACATTTGACACTAAATACTCTGGCAAAATTATTTCCTAGTATCTTCTAATAGCCACTCCATATTTTATATATATTTTTTCCAGTTATCTCAAAAATGTGTTTTGGTCAGGTGTGCTGGTGCGTGCCTGTAACCCAGCTACTCAAGAGGCTGAGGCAGGAGGATCGTGAGTTCAAAGCCAGCCTCAGCAACAGCAAGGCGCTAAGCAACTCAGTAAAACCCTGTCTTGAAATAAAATACAAAATAGGACTGGGGATGTGGCTCAGTGGTTAAGTGCCCCCAAGTTCAATCCTTTGTGACCCGCCCCCCCCCCAAAAAAAAATGTGTTTTGTAGCTAGTTTGTTCAAGCCAGAATCAGTCAAGAATTATGTATTATATTTAAGGCCCCAATCTTAAATTTTTGAAAATCTAGAACAGCCGGAGGTTAAGTATTTAATCTAGCAGGTTCAGGCCTTGTGGTCTACCCAGAAATTAAACAAACAAATAAACTTGGGATGATGGAGAGGGGGATGAGTAGAAGTCCATTTGATTAGACAAAGGGGAATGAAGGGAAAAGGGGTGGGGTGGGAGAGGAGAATAGGAAGGACAGTAGGATTAATGGGGCATAATTTTCCTATACTTGCATTTTGAATACTCAACCAAGGTAATTCCACATCATGTACAACCTCAAGAATAGGGTCCTAATTAGAATAAATTATACTCCATGTATATATCATATGCCAAAATACATTTTATATCTAAAAAGAAAGCCTTGACTAAGAATTAACTAAGAAATTAAATTAAAGAATGCAGTGATAATTAAAAAAAAAAAAGCCTGAAGCATTGTAAATTGGAATAGTCAAAAGAGATTTAATTGAGGAGAGTGACTGAAAAGAACACCAATGAGAGAACAGAGATTAAAATTCATTTTTGTAAAAAAAAAATATATGTGTTTTTTAACTGATTAGCACTTGACTTTTCAAGTACAGTTTAGAGACTACTGCCAATTGCTTACAAAAATAATTGTTTTTTGTTTTACAGTGGGCAAATCAAACTAGCAGATTTTGGACTTGCTCGGCTCTATAACTCTGAAGAGAGGTGAGACATTCATCAAAATTATATGTGGGACTGGGCATGGTGGCACACACCTGTAATCTCAACAATTTAGGGAGGTTCTAAGCAACTTAGTGAGACACCCTGTTCAAAATTAAAAGGGACTGGAGATGTGGCTTACTCATGGGTTCAATCTCCACTATGTAAAAAAACTTACATGTGAGAAGGATCTCTAGAGGACCAGGGAGTTTAAGGCCAGCCTGAGCAACATAGACTATGCCTCAAAAAATAAAAATAGCAAAATTTAAATTGTAGGTGGACACAATACCTTTTATTTATTTATTTGTTTGTTTATGTGTAGGTGAGGATTGAACCCAGTCCGTTACACGTGCTAGGCAAGCATTTTACCACTGAGCTACAACCCCAGTCCCCTATCCAGATTACTTTTAGATTGTTAGATTGTTGTGAGCTGTTTCAACAATTTCATCTTCAATTGGCAGCTATTTTTGTTTGTCTGTAGCTGTGTATTTATCATCAAAATCATTGTAAATTTATATAATGATGGTTTTACATTGCAGTCGTCCTTACACAAACAAAGTTATTACTCTATGGTACCGACCTCCTGAGCTGCTGCTGGGGGAAGAGCGCTATACACCAGCCATAGATGTCTGGAGCTGCGGGTAAGGTTCTGTTAATACTTTCTTTTGTCTGTAACTCACATATTATTGATCTGTACTCTGTTTTCTCTCTACATTGGCTTTTAACAGTTCTTCTAAAATTCTAAAGTTTCTCTGCTGAGTATTAATATCAGTGATACACCTTTTCTTTAAACATTTCCTCAATTGTCTTTTTTTTAACTTCATTTGAATTAGGATTTAAGTAATTAAGATCCACAGATTATAGTTGATTACCCCAAGTCTTTTAATTAGATGTCCTCATTCCATCTCTGTTTTGTTTCCTTACACTTTCCTTAGAGGAAACTAGGTAATTTGTTCTGTAGACTTCTCACAGCCTGAATTTTGCTGATTGTATCCTTATAGCTGGTTTTTATTTTTTTGCTTTTTTTTTTTCTTCCCTCTCTTTCATTCCCTCATCCCCTATACACTCAGTACCAGGGATTAAACTCAGGGTTGCTTAACCCTGAGCCACATCTCTAGCCCTTTTTTATATTTTATTTAGAGACAGGGTCTCACTGGGTTGCTTAGGGCCTCTCTTAAGTAGTCGAGGCTGGCTTTGAACTTGAGATTCTCCTGCTGCAACCTCCCAAGCCTCTAGGATTATAGACGTGTGTCACTGCTCCTGGCTGTCTCATGTTCTTTAAGCCTTTTATTTTCTGTAAATTGTAGGGGGATTCAGGGTTGATTTCTCAACCACCCACTGATCCTTAAACTACTTACAGGTGGGTTTGAGGTTTTTATTTTCTTTTGGGGGGAGATGGGTACTGGGATTGACTTAGGAGCACTCGACCACTGAGACACATTCCTAGCGTATTTTGTATTTTATTTAGAGACAGGGTCTCACTGAGTTGCTTAGCATTTTTTCTTTTTCTTTTTTTTTTTTTTTTAGGCTGGCTTTGGATTTTGAGTGCTTCTAACAGAAGATCAGTGGTAGATCAGAATTGAGGGTAGCAAGTGATAGGAACCACTGATAACAAACTGTGAATGAGAGTGTGTTATCTATTGAGAATTTCAAAATAATAAAACAATCCACTATTAATTAGTAGCTTTTGATTATGGCCTTTTGGGGATGGTTATAAACAATGCCTCATAAAATATTAATCCCTATTCAGGCAGATTTACACACATACCCCACTTGACAAATAACAGTTGTCTCTTATTAATTTATTTTGGCCTTTGTCTATATTTTTACAGTTGTCTCTTTTTATGATATTATTAACTATTGATGATCATTGCCTATATCCCTTAATTCATTTGTGGTAATTTTATAATGGCAATATTCTTATCATACCATTCTTTATTAGAATATTTATATAAAGATAATACCCCAGGTACAAACTGGGTAGAAAAGTTAGGATAATGCTTAATTCTGTTTATTTATCATTTCAAAATAATGACGTAGTTTTCTACTATTCCCAGAGATAACCAGTGAGAAAGATTTTGGTTTTATTTTTTACTTTAATTTTACAAACTCCTGGATTTAAGCATTTTTGATGTGTTTTAATTCATTGTAGTTATTATCCTAATTCCTGTTTAAACTATCTAGTTTTTTACCAGTGGGAGCTTTGTCAGGTTATTTCTTGAGTTTTGTTGATAATCATCATGGGTTTGTTTATTTGTTTTCTTGGGTACTAGGGATGGAACCAAGGGGCTCTTTACCACTGTACTAAATTCTCAGCCCTTTTTTATTTTTTAAATATTTTTTTTAGTTGTAGTTGGACACAATACCTTTATTTTATTTATTTATTTTTATGTGATGCTGAGGATCAAACCCAGAGCCTCACGTGCTAAGCAAGTATTCTACCACTGAGCTACAATCCCAGCCCTTTATTTTAGAGATGGGGTCTCATCAAGGTAACTGCTTAGGGCCTCATTAAATTACTGAGGCTGGCCTCAAACTTGCAATCTTCCTGCCTCAGCCTGCCAAGTGGCTGGGATTATAGGCATATGCTATTGCGTCTGGCTTCATAGTAGTCTTTGATATCCTCCCTTACTTTTTGGTTTCAGGCTTATCCTATCCTGTTCATTTTTTGCCCTACTACATGATATTAGCTATTACTCTAAAAAGCCTTCATTCCTTTATGGAAAATTATAATAGAAACCACAGTTTGTGTGTTAGGGGAACAGACATCTTTAAATGGGTTAGTTGTTAGTTGTTTCTTACATTGTGTGACACATTGTCCTTGACCTCCATGCTTTATGGTTTTGACATATGTACTTCATGATATAGTATATCCCATTCTTTCCTTTCCTCACAATTTTTTTTTTTTTTTTTTTTTGGTACTGGGGTTAAATTCAGGGGCACTCAACTACTGAGCCACATCCCCAGTCCTATTTTGTATCTTTAGAGACAGGATCTCACTGAGTTGCTTAGTGCCTTGCCATTGCAGAGGTTGGTTTTGAACCCTTGATCCTCCTGGCACTGTAGGGGTTTTATTTCAAAAATTCAAAAGGATAATAGAAAAAGATAATTTCTGTGGCAGCTTACCCAATCAAAAGAAACTTTAGTTAAGTTTTACTGACTCAAGCTGGATATATTTGTGTTCTGGGCTATTTGCTTTAGCAGTATTAGCAACTAGGCTCTAAAATTAACACCCCAGTAAGATGTATTGGGAAAGTTCATAGTTCTTTTAGTATTATTATTTCAGTCTGTGCAACCTGTCACTTCTGCAGTAGCAAAGAGTTGATTACATAATGAATGTTTTAGCCACCCAAAGATTGGAAACTGAAATAAAACACAATTAGAAATTGAAACTATAGAAAACTAGTCTTACTTTAAAGTTCAACTTACAAGATTATGCTTACCTTTTTTTAAAAAAATATTTTTATAGTAGATGAACACAACACCTTTATTTTATTTGTATGTGGTGCTGAGGATTGAACCCAATGCTTCACACGTGTTAAGCAGGCTTACTCTACCAGCTGAGCTATAATCCCAGCCATATGCTTACCTTTTGAAGTGAACTTATTACTTTGATGTTCCATGGTAGTTTCTCTTAAGATATTTATACAGAAAGTGTTTGGTTTTTTTTTTGTGTGTGTGTGTTTTTACAGAGAATTAATATAGCAGTTCAGTGTACAAATCAGAGGAGAAACTAGAAAGACTAGTACAACAAATTATATGTGAAATGAGAAAACCTTGCTATTGTGTTTTTCATTTATCTCCTCTTATTTCCAGTTGTTAGAACAGTGGAACTTTCTTCTTTTTCTTTTTCTTTTTTTTTTTTTTTTTTTGTATTGGGAATTTAATCCAGGGGTGCTTCACCACTTGCTGGTCTTACTAAGTTGTTTAGGTACTCATTAAGTTCCTGAGGCTGGCCTTGAACATTCAATCCTCCTGTTTTAGCCTCCTTATAACATTGGAACTTGATTTGGCAGTTAATGTTTAAGGTCTGTTGAAAATAGAATAAATTTTACTTTTTTCCTTCTCTAACATTTGAATATCAGAAGCAAAAATTTGCCTTTTGTCAATTGAGATTAATAAATGTTAATAGGTGCTGATTTCTTAAAAAACTACGTTTTTCTTTCTCAAATTAAGCCAAGTTAAAGAATTTCTCTCTTTTTTTTTTAAATGTAACTTTTTTTTTTTTTAAAGAGAGAGAATTTTAATATTTATTTTTTAGTTTTCGGCGGACACAACATCTTTATATGTGGTGCTGAGGATCGAACCCAGGCCGCACACATGCCAGGCGAGTGCGCTACCACTTGAGCCACATCCCCAGCCCCCAAGTTAAAGAATTTCAAAATAAATATATAAAATTTGGGTCTGTGAATATTTGTAAATAAATCTTATTTCAAAGCATAAGTCAAACCAGACATGATGATGGCACACAGCTATAATCCCAGCTACTTGGGAGACTGAGGCAGAAGAATTCACAATTTTGAGGCCAGCCTAGGCAAGTTAATGAGACCCTATCTCAAAATAAAAAATGAAAAGGGCTAAGATGTAGCTAGGTGGTAGAACAATCCCTAGTATCCCCCCAAATACATACACAAACACAAGTCAGAAGAGATTTATTGCCCCCTACCTTTTTTAACATGCTGGGTTAAAAAATGAAATATTTCATGCATACAAAAAGTATATATTTTTTCTCTAATTTTACTTTGAAATAATTAATTAAAACTAATTAAGAATTATAAGACCTATGAGGCTGCTCAGTAATAGAGCACTGCCTAGCATGTGTGAGGCACTGGGTTCAATTCTCAGCACCACATATAAATAAATAAAATAAAGGTCCATTGACAACTTTAAAAAAAAGAGTTTTAAGACCTACAAAGAACTTCTGCACAGCCTTTATCTAGATGTATTCCCCCACCTCACCCCCAGTACATAAGTATTGAATCCAGAGTGGACTGCACTCTCTTACTAAGCTACATTTCCAGGCCCTCCCTCCTTTATTTAATTGCATTGCCGGGCACAGTGGCACATACTTGTAAGCAGGAGGATCCCAAGTTCAAAGCCAGCTTCAGCAAATCAGCAAGTCCCTAAGCAACTTTTTGAGACCCTATCTCAAAATAAAAAAAGGGCTGGGCGTGAAGCTCAGTTGTAAAAAGTGCCCTCAGGTTCTGTCCCTGGTACAAAAAAAAAAAGGTAAAAAAAATTGCTTCACAAATTTGCATGTTATCCTTGGATAGGACCATGCTAATCTCTATATTTTTCTAATTTTAATATATGTGCTATCAAAATAAGCACACCCCACCTTTTTTATAAATCTTGATTTTGAGACAGGGTCTTGCTATCTTTCTCAGGCTGGCCTTGAATTTGTAATCTTCCTGCCTTAGCCTCCTGTGTAGTTGAGGTTACAGGTATATGTCCCACACCTGGCAGCACTGGGACTTGAACACAGGACCTCACGCATGCTAGGCAAGCACCCTATTATTGAGCTGCATTCCCAGCTCACTAAAGTTTTTAGACCTTTTTATTAAAATATAAAACAAACTGCATATGTTTAAAGTACACAACTGAAAAGTTTTGACCTAATTTAGTTACTGTGAAACCATTACCATAGTCAAGAAATGATCACCTAGAAAGATTCCTTGTTTCATTTTGTAATCCTTCTCTTGTACCTACATTATCCCATTCCAGGCAAACCACTATTTTGTTTTCTAAAGTTTTATGTAAGTGGAATCATATAATATATGTTCCTCGCCCAGGACATTTTTTATTCAACATAAATTGAGGTTCATTCTTATTAGTGTCACTAGTTTTGTTGTTATGTTTGTTTGGGTTCTAGGATCTAACCCAGGGTTGCTGTATTACTGGTCTTTATCCCCAGTCCTTTTAAATTTTTTTTATTTTGAGACATGGTCTGTCTCACTAAGTTGCTGAGGCTGGCCTCAAACTTGTGATCCTCCTGCCTTCCAAGTCACTGAAATTACAGGCCTGATGTTCCTTGATGGCTATTTGTTTTTTGAGACAGAGACTTACCTTGTTGTCCAGGTTCAAGGTTCATGGGATCAAGTGATTCTTCTGCCTCATCTTTCTAAGTGACTGGGATTATAAATATGTACGACCAAGCCTGACTAGAATGACTAATTTTTAACATCTTGCCACATTGGCACACTCATATATATAACACATATATACATAAAATAAAAAATGTTTACGCTGGGATTGTGGTTCAGCGGTAGAGCACTTGCCTAGCATGGGCAGGACCCGGGTTCGATCCTTAGCACCACTTAAAAATAAAAGGCATTGTGTTGTGTCCATCTACACCTAAAAAATAAATATTAAAAAAATGTTTATGTTTTTATCATATTTTTTCCAGACTTCTTTGAAGGAAGTTGCATATATCATGCCTTTTCCCTCTTTAGTATTTAATATATAGCCCTTAAAAACAAATGAACCTCTTATATAACCATAGTACAGTGATAAAATATTTTTATTTAATACTGTGCATTTCATATTTCATTACTTAGTACCATAAGTAATGTCCTAGTAACAATACCCCCAATTCAGGTTCTGTCCAGGATCATGAGGGCTGGTGATTAGCTTGGTGATATTAGAGTGCTCACCTGTCAAGATTGAGGCTCTGGGTTCAATCCCTAGCACCTGAGGGAAAGTGAATATGCCAATCCAAGATCATGTATTATTCTTAGTTGTCTTATTATTTACTTATTTATTTTTTTAAAATGGAATTTTGCTGTATTGTTCAGACTGGTCTCAAATTCATGGGCCTAAGTGATCCTTCTAGCATTTGAATTATAGGTGAATATAAATTTTCTACCATGTAGATTCAGGTTACACATCTTTTTTTCCCTCCAGTGCTGGGAATTGAACCCAGGGCCTCAAACATGGCAGGCAAGCCCCTATCGCTTAGTTGTTTCCCCAGTCCAGGGTATGTTTTTTTGCGGGGGTGGGGGATTACTGGAGGTTGAACTCATAGACACTCCATCATGAGCCACATCCCTAGCCCTATTTTTATTAGAGACAGGGTCTCACTGAGTTGCCTAGTGCCTTCCTAAATTGCTGATGTTGGCATTGAACTCAGGATCCCCCTGCCTCAGACTCCTGAGCTGCTCGGATTACCAGTATATGCCTCCATGCCTAGCAGGTTATGTATTTTTTTAAAAATATTTTTTTAGATGACAATGGATCTTTATTTTATTCATTTATTTATATGTGGTGTTAAGAATCGAACCCAGGGCTGGGGATGTAGCTCAAGCGGTAATGCGCTCGCCTGGCATGCGTGCGGCCCGGGTTCGATCCTCAACACCACATACAAACAAAGATGTTGTGTCCGCCGAAAACTAAAAAATAAATATTAAAAATATTAAAAATTCTCTCTCTCCCTCTCTCTTTAAAAAAAAAAAAAAAGAATCGAACCCAGTGCCTCGAACATGCTAGACAAACGCTCTACCACTGAGCCACAACCCCAGCCCGAGATTATGCATTTTTGAATGGAATATTTCATAAGCAATTTTCCCTGGGGCGCTTTACCATTGAGCCTCCTTTTTAAAAAATTTTTTTATTTTTATTCTATCTTGAGTCTCACTAAGTTGCTTAGGGTCTAGCTAAATTGCTGAGATTGCCTCAGCCTCCCAAGTCACTGGGATTATAGGTGTGCACTGCTTTGCCTCCCATAAGCACTATTGTATTTCTCATGTGTGTACTTACATGGATTTTGTTTGCCCTTTAGTATTGATATTAATTTTTGTCATTTGGTTAAGTTGTTGTCGTCCCCCCCCCCACTAAACTTATTGCAATGTTTTATTCTTTTTAAAAAAAAAATTAATTTTTTGGGCTGGGGTTGTGGCTCAGCGGTAGAGCGCTCTTCTAGCATGTGCGAGGCCCTAGTTCAATCCTCAGCACCACATAAAAATAAATAAATAAATGAAATAAAGGCATTGTGTCCAACTACAACTAAAAAAATTTTTTAAATTTTTTTAGTTATAGGCGAACATAATATATTTTATTTTTATGTGGTGCTGAGGATGGAACCCAGTGCCTCACGCACACTATGCGAGCACTCTACCACTGAGCCACAATCCCAGCCCCTAAAAAAAAATTTTTTAAATATATTTATTTTTTAGTTATAGGTGGACACAATATCTTTATTTTTTTATTTTTATTTTTATATGGTGCTGAGGATCCAACCCAGTGCCTCATGCGTGCTAGGTGAGCACTCTACCTCTGCACCACAACCCCAGACCATTGGTTTTATTCTTATAGTTAATAAAGGAATTTTTAGGGAGATGCTTTGAGACTGTGTAAATATATTCATATGGTTTTGAATGTCCTGTTCAAAATGACAAAGTATTTGTATAAGCATAATTTATTTGAAAATCATATTAGAACTGATTCTGGCTGATAATTTTTTTTTTTTTTTTGCAAATTCAGTGCTGAGGGCTGTTTAATGACACAAACTAACTTCCCTTTTAGAAACTGCTGAGCATCCTTGTAAAATTATCTTTAGTTATTTTCATAATTTACAGTGCTATAGTAGGAATAAAGACTCTTCTGTGCTTAGAGCTGTCCTTTACAAGTGGAAGTTTGATCTGCTGGCAAATTATGGCAAGAATTTATTTATTTATTTTTTTTAGGAAACAGACACTGAAGTTCTAGGCTAATTTACAACACAGTATATTGGATGTAGTCTGATACTATAAAAGTTTATTGAGACAACTTTAAATAGGCTCCAGGGATTTCTCTCCTGACCTCTCAGTTTTACTCTTTCTAGGTGCATCCTTGGGGAACTGTTCACAAAGAAGCCTATATTTCAAGCCAATCTGGAACTGGCTCAGCTAGAACTGATCAGGTACAGCTGTGCATGTGCTATTATGTACCGGGTGTGATAGGTAATCTAATCCTCTAATTTCTAACACTTTCCTGTCATTCTGCTAAATGATTGTACAAGTTTTCTCCTTGCTCAGTTAGATTTACTTTATATTTTGTTCTAGGCTGAGTATGAAAAGAAGCTATATTTTGGGCCGGGGTTGTAGTTCAGTGGTAGAGTGCTTGCCTAACATGTGTAAGGCACTGGGTTTGATTCCTGGCACCACATAAAAATAAATAAAGGTATTGTGTCCATCTACAACTAAAAAAAATATATATATATTTTAAAAAAATAAACTATATTTCATTGTAGAAAATATATATTGAAACTATATTTTGTTTTATGGTGCTGGGCATTGAACCTAGGGCTTTGTGCATGCTTAGTGCATGCTTAGCATGCACTCTACTACTGAGCTACATCCCTAGACCCTTCACTTAATTTTTTAAAGTCTTAACTTGCATAATTTTTCTTTTCTTTCTTTCTTTTTTTTGATTGGGAGGGTACTGGATATTGAACCTAAAGGCGCATTACCACTGTGCTACATCTCCAACCCTTTTAGTTATTTTTTATTTTGAGTCAAGTTTTCACTAAAGAACCTCACCGAGTTACTGAGGCTGGTCCCAAACTTGTGATCCTCCTACCTCAACCTCCAAAGTTGAAAGGATTACAGGTGTGCACCACTAGTTCCAGCTTATTTTGCATATTTTGCTTTAACAGGGGCACCTATAGCCCCAATCTTTCAGGAGTTTGAGATGGGAGGATCTCTTGATCCTAGGAGTTCAGGGCCATTTCACGCAACATAGTGAGACTTCATCTCAAACCAAAAAAGAAAAAAGAAAAGCATGCTGTTTTCAGGATGTTTGTTTGTTTGATTCTTAGGTTAAATTAAAATTAAGTTTGGGCTGGGGATGTGGCTCAAGCGGTAGCGCGCTCGCCTGGCATGGGTGCGGCCCAGGTTCGATCCTCAACACCATATACAAATAAAGATGTTGTGTCTGCCGAAAACTAAAAAATAAATATTAAAAAAATTCTCTCTCTCTCTTTAAAAAAAATTTAAAAAATAAAAAATTAAATTTATGGGGCTGGGGGGTGATTCAGTGATAGAGCATGTGCTAACCATGTGCAAGGCCTTGGGTTCAATACCCAGTATGAAAAAAAGAAAAGCCTGTTACTCTTTTTTTTTTTAATTTTAATTAATTATTATTTGTTTATTTTTTTTGCTGTAGATGGACACAACACAATGCCTTTATTTTTTATATGGTGCTAAGGATCTAACCCGGCTCCCTCCCATGCTAGGCGGGCTCTCTACCACTGAGCCACAATCCCAGCCCAGAAAAGCCTGTTATTCAGTTAATTGATTTTCTGTTAAACTTTAAGACTCAAATAAATCAGGTCCCTGCCTTCAAAAACCTCCATTTAGTAATGTTTATGGCATATAAATAGATAGTTTGAAAATTGAGCCTATAATAGAAAATTTAGGGAAGTCCCTGGAGTTAGAATGAAATTTGGGCCTCCCCTCCCCCAATAAAACTGAAAGGAGGAATTCAGCATGCAAATTTTAAATTACACTAGACATTTTAAAGATAATATATAACTCATTATTACATAATAAACTCCCAATTACCTATCAAAATGTCCACCTGTATGCTCTGTTCTTTTCTCTGTAGGGACAATATAAGACTAACTCTTTTGTAGTATATGAACTTGATATTAACCGAATAGAACAAAATTGGTAATGAAAGTTGTGTCGGGGATTAAAAACATGTTTTATGCTTGGTACAATGTCACACCTGTGATTTAAGTGACTTGGGAGGCTGAGGCAGAAGGATTTCATGTTTAAGGCCAGCCTCAGGAATTTAGCAAGTCCTTGTCTTAAAATATAAAATGAAAAAAGGAACAGCTGGGAATGTGTCTCAGAGGTAGTTGTGCTTGCCTGGCATGCCTAGGCCCTTAGGCCCTGGGTTCAATTCCTAGCACCATCACTGAAAGACAGAGAGAGAGAGAGAGAGAGAGAGAGAGAGAGAGAGAATGAATTGGAATTGGAGATGTGGTTCAGTGGTAAAGCACCCTTGTGTTCAATTCCCAGTACTGGAAATTTTTTTTTTTTTAAACCAAATGTGTGGATTATTTTGGATTATTATGCCATTATTTTCTCTTATTGTGTTATAATCAGTTCTTTCTATCCTTAAAGCAGCAAGGTTATATTTTACCTTTCTGCATACCCTCTAATATGATAAGCAAAATTTCCAAACTTCAGAAGGTAATAATTTCTGCTTGTAGAACGCAAGAATACCTGATGTTGACTTATTTCTTTGCATTTTCTTTTTGTTTCATTTTCAGCCGTCTCTGTGGTAGCCCTTGTCCAGCTGTGTGGCCTGATGTTATCAAACTACCCTACTTCAACACAATGAAACCGAAGAAGCAATATAGAAGGCGTTTGCGAGAAGAATTTTCTTTGTGAGTTTGGCAAAAATGTGCATCTCAGTTTAGGTTTGACTTGTGTTAAGACTTTGCCTTTTCCTGGCTACGGGAGTTATCATTGTCTCAGTTTACCCTGACAAAACATTTTATTTTTAAACAGTATGCTAGTTTTATCATAGCCCTCATACTTTTCTATTTTGACTATAGAAGACCATTTTGTTTTGAATAATTATATAAATTTCTTCATAGTTCTTTTGATCTTTAAGGAAATGAGAGAAAGACATTATTGTCATGTGTTTTTTACCTGGATTGTAGCATTTCTTAAATCCTGTTTGAGAGCAAATCCGTTTGCTTGCATTCGCCAACTTCTAGTTCCCTTTCCTCAGTTTAACATGAAGCTGGAAATTCAGAGACCTTTTAACAAAAAATTTGAGAACAATGGGATCATTGCAAACTTAACCTTTTCTTTTTTTCTTTCCATAGCATTCCTTCAGCAGCACTTGATTTATTGGACCACATGCTGACACTAGATCCTAGCAAGCGTTGCACAGCTGAACAGACCCTACAGAGTGACTTCCTTAAAGATGTTGAGCTCAGCAAAATGGCTCCTCCGGAGTAAGTACTGGTGGCTGTGCAGTGACCCTATGCCTCCCCTAACCCTCAGGAGATGAGAAACTCAAGATAATAGGTTTTTTTTTTAAAAAAGAACAGCAAATGGCTAAGTTTCACATGTAGAGATTTCCTTGAGTTAATAAGGAAGTTAATATGGTTAATAAGGAAGATAGTTTTGCTATTTTAAACAGTGAATAGAGCTGGGCATGGTATCAAACGCCAGTAATCCCAGCTTCTTGGGAGGCTAAAGCAGGAGGATCATAAGTTCAAGCAACTTAGCAAGACCCAGTCTCAAAATAAAAGGGATTGGGGATGTCACTCAGTGGTAAAGTGCATAGGGTTCAATTCCTAGTACTAAAAGCCAAAACAAACAAAAAAGGTTTAGTTATAATATTTGCTCTAGATTTGACTCTCAAGAATCTTTTTGTCTCTAGATTCTTAGCATATTGCCCTATACAACCTCTTTGAAAGTATTTCTAGTACTTGCTTCGGCAGCATATATACTAAAATTGGAATGAAACAGATTAGCATGGCCCCTGCACAAAGATGACATGCAAATTCATGAAGCATTCTGTATTTTTTATTTTATTTTTTAAGAAAGAGAGAGAATTTTTATTTATTTTTTTAGTTTTTTGGCGGACACAACATCTTTGTATGTGGTGCTGAGGATTGAACCCGGGCCGCATGCATGCCAGGCGAGCGCGCTACCGCTTGAGCCACATCCCCAGCCCTCTGTATTTTTTAAAAAGTATTTATTTTAGTTTTGTTCTTGACCATTTTATCTTCTGGAATCACCTATATCTGTGGGGACCATGTATTTCTCATATTTGTAAGAATAGTCCTAATTTCAAATAGTTTGCATCACTGGTTAGGTCACTGAATATTGACTTAAAAAAAAAAATGTCTTTGGATCTCTCTTTCATCATAATCCTATGAACTTCCTGTATTTTGTAGGATTTCCAGGGATTTTGCACTCATCCCCCACATTCTGGCACATAAAAAAAATCTTATTATTAGGCTTGGGGATATAGCTCAGGGGTAGAGTACTTCTATTGTATGTGCAAGGCCCTGGTATTACAGACAGAAGAAATCTTTTATCTCTGTTTTATCACCAACAGTATTATAGCTTTTGTATCAGATTTTTTTTTTTTTTTTACCTCCCACCCACTGGCAATTGAACTCGGGCACTTGAGCACTGAGCCACATCCTCAGACCAATTTTTTTCTATTTTATTTAGAGACAGGGTCTACACTGAATTGTTTAGTGCCTCACTTTTTGCTGAGGCTGGTGTTGAACTCACAATCCTCCTGTCTTAGCCTCCCAAGCAGCTGGGATTACAGGTGTGCATACCATGCCTGGCAAAGAATGTCTCACTGAAGTGGGTAAGATTTCAGTACATGAGTAGGTAGTAACTAAATCCCATTGTTCTAAAGAAATATCCAGATTCATCTGTGGGACTAGAATTTCAGTACACTGAATGTGACTTGAAATTCCTAAGCTGCTTACTGAAATTTGGGAACTCCTATTTTAGGGATTTTGTGGTAAGATGATTTAATATACTTGTAATGTTTGCATTTTTGAGTATGGGAAGTCTGGAAATAACATCAATTAATACATAGTATTAAACACTACATATGAAAAATATGTAGTTATGGAAATTTAGTGAACAGGAAGAGGAAGGAACCAGTCGTTGGTTCTCAAAGACCAAATAACAAATTCATTTTACACAGAATAATTTAATCGTCATGTATTTATATGGTTCCAAGATTTAAATCACCACCTTTCTTAGACTTGTAAGTATTAGCAAGCCAGTAATCTCTGTCCTTTTATTCCCAGCTGAAATTTGACCTGTTATATCAAGGAAGAGCAATATTTGACTAGAACATGAAAATTTATATATCAGGTGTATCCCTAGTATTAGCAAGATCCTTATTTCCCACTATATAAAATCTTTTGGGCTTTTGGACTTTTATTTCCCCAGATTGTCATCTGTCATGATTCTTTAAATGTTTACTAATTTTCATGTTTCCTTGTTCTTCCCACTTCCCATGCTTTCCCAGTTCAATCCTTTATTCCACTATTCACTCACTACTGCATTCCCCTTTGCTTTATCTTTTTCCAGCCTCCCTCACTGGCAGGATTGCCATGAATTGTGGAGTAAGAAACGGCGACGGCAACGACAAAGTGGTATTGTGGTAGAAGAGCCACCTCCATCCAAAGCCTCTCGGAAAGAAACTACCTCAGGGACAAGTGCTGAGCCTGTGAAGAACAGTAGCCCAGCACCACCTCAGCCTGCTCCTAGCAAGGTGGAGCCTGGGGCTGGGGATGCAATAGGTCAGTGCTGGAATGGGATCTTTGTGCTTTTATTAAGCACATTTGGCAGATTTTGAAGGTCATATGCGAAGAGTATGGAGCATGTGTGTCTGTGTCTTTTAGTTTTTGTCCAGTGAGGTAATAGGACAGAGGTTGATGTTCTTATTTTTGGAAAGAATATAAGCCATATTTTGTACATGTGGTTCAGAAAGTCTATAATACACCATTTTCCTTTCTTGAAATAAGGAATACTATATTTTAGGTGTGTGATAAAAATCAGTGAATTAGGTAAGCAAAATTTAAGTTTCATCCATGACTTTATAACACATGTTGATTTAGAGCCCTATCTATATTAGATTTGATAAGATCTTAGAATCTAATTATATTAAATCACAGTTGCTAAATGTATTTAGTTCTGTAGACAGTTATTCATTCTAAATATATCTAAAGCTGTTAAAATTAACTATCATAACAAAATAGTTTTCCTGTAGTACCATAAATTTTTCTGAACCGTATATGACTGACTTTCCCTTCCTTGTCCACCCCAAATTGGCTACACATTAGAATCATCTAAGAAGCTTTAAAAATAGATACTCTTAAATAGTTGACAAAATAAAAATTTGACCTAGTAATTCTTATATATAGTAAAGGTTGAAAATCACTGATCTTGAAAAGAATATAGGTAAGTGGCCTAGGAATGTAGTAGCTCTTTGTTAGAACACTTGCCTAGCATGAGGCCCTGAGATCAATTCTCCAGTATCAGCCAAAAAAGGGGAAATAACAGATGAAAAAAGAATACAGATGGGAGATATTGTGTGTGTGTGTGTGTGTGTGTGTGTGTGTGTTTGGTTTGTTTCTTTGTTTTTGGTATTGGGGATTGAACCCAAAGCCTCACATGTATTTGGCAAGTGCTCTACTATTGAGCCACATCCCTAGCCCTTAAAATGAAATCAGGGGTCTGGGATTGTGGCTCAGTGGTAGAGCAGTCGCTTAGTGCAGGCGGGACCCGGGTTCGATCCTCAGCACCACATAAAAATAAAGGCGTTGTGTTGTGTCCATCTACACCTAAAAAATAAATATTTTTTAAAAATGAAGTAACTTTTACGCATAATACAGATATGTTTTAGTTAATCCTTGTATATTTAAGCCAAAGTATAAGAATGACAAACTATATCATGACAGTTCAAGGCATGAAAAATGAGACTTCAAAATGAAACTTTATTTCTGGAATATTATAGTTCACTTTGCCAATTGAAGAAGGCAGAGGGCCCTTGTCTGCCTTAAATTGACCCTTGTCTTCTCTTACACTGGCTCTACTCTCTCCCCATAGGCCTTGGTGACATCACACAGCAGCTAAATCAAAGTGAATTGGCAGTGTTATTGAACCTGCTACAGAGCCAGACTGACCTGAGCATCCCTCAGATGGCACAGCTGCTTAACATCCACTCCAACCCAGAGATGCAACAGCAGCTGGAAGCCCTGAACCAGTCTATCAGTGCCCTGACAGAAGCCACTTCCCAGCAGCAAGACTCAGAGTCCATAGCCCCAGAGGAATCTTTGAAAGAGGCACCCCCTACTTCTATAGTCCTGCCTTCAACAGAACAGACAACCCCTGAAGCTTCAAGCACACCAGCTGACATGCAGAATATGTTGGCAGTTCTCTTGAGTCAGCTGATGAAAACCCAGGAGCCAGGAGGCAACCTGGAGGAAAACAACAGTGACAAGAATAGTGGGCCACAGGGGCCCCGAAGAACTCCCACAATGCCACAGGAGGAGGCAGCAGGTAAACAGACCGGTCATGAATCTCATTGAGTTCAGGTGCTGTTGATCCTCTTAAAAATCTCTTTAACATTTTCTTTTTCACATCAAAGGCATCAGTTTCAGTTTTTCTGTAACCTAGTCTACAGGAGAACATAGCACCAAATGATGTATTTCTTATCCAGCTTCTTTTATTTAAGTTTCAAAGTTTCTCAAAGCACCTTGCAGATATTGTTTTTCTACTTCCTAGGATGTAGGTAAGTAAAGTCCCCCATGTTCTTCCCAAGAAAACCACAACCATAGCTAGTGATGGATCTTGAACCACTGTGTGTATGGTGGCCAGCTTTTCCTGGAAAATCAAACTTCCAAACAAACCATTATCAGTTTGTACTTCTTTACTTCTAGTGGAGTGGATGCTGGATACAAGTCTTACCTGGAAGATACAGACAAGAAAACCCTAATAAAATATCATTTTAATTTCCTGAAGAATAAGTTGGGCATAATTCTAAATAGATTGTTATTTAATGCCATATATTTCCTTTCCCCAAAAAATAGCATATAAAAATGTTCCTTTAAATCTGTGTTCCTGAAAGAGATGATGGAATGGACCCCAGATCAGGAAGTGAGCATTATAGGGGAGGGGGTGGGGTGAAAAAGGGAATGTTACACTTTGATGACCACAATATGCAATTTTTTAGAGGGAAAAGAAATTTAAATTCTCTAATCAATTCTGATTTACAGTTTATTTGCAAAATCTTACTTCTGAAAGTGTTTTCAACTTTTTGGAAATTTTCACTGTCCATGAAGACCCCATGATTTGGGGAATAAGAAGAGGCACCAGGGCTGAAGAGATATACTAACCTTCAACTTTAGGGTCCTGCATTCACATTTCATATGGGATTGTGCAGAAAGTATATGCTTTATTTTCACTGGAATGAGATAAAAAATATAAACTATTTTTCATATGTAAAGATTTTTAAAACTGGAAGATAATAAAATTAGTCCCTTTCTTTACAGATAGGAAAACTGCATTCCAGGGAGTTTAAATAAATCCATCTGTGGTTCCTCTGCTGATTATTGGGAGAGGCAAAAACTAGTCATGTACTCATATTTCTTTATTCATTTTTCCACTGTGTCATGATTCCAAATATTTGTTTTGTTTTTGTTTTATTTTTTATTCCAATTGTAAGAGACTCCAAGACATGGAGTAACAGGACAAAGCTATCTAGAACTAAGCAGGTTTCTTAGGGCCAGGCATGGTGGTACATGCCTGTAATACATCGGCTCAGGAGGCTGAGGTAGGAGGATCGCAAGTTCAAAGCCAGCCTCAGCAATTTAGTGAGGCCCTAAGCAATTCAGTGAGATTCTAAATAAAAGATAAAAAGGGTTGGGGATAAGACTCAGTGGTTAAGTGCCCCTGGGTTCAATCTCTGTAACAAACAAACAAACAAACAAACAAACAAAAAATCAGGCTTCTTTGCTCATCTCTCAGATTCTGAATTCCCCACCACACCTCCCCTAAAATTCAGCTCAAATCAAAAGACCTGAAAAAGTAGGTCAAATTAATGTAATGATTGAAAGAAATTTACCCAGAATTGAGCCAACAAAATATCAACCACATGATGAAATTGAACTAAAATTAAAACCTGGCCTATGGCCAGAAATTGTTGGATTTACATCTCATAGAGTAGAAAAAATGCCAGAAATAATTATTGTAGTCACCCCTTGATTATTCAGTTTGTCTCTACCATGTCTTCCCTGTTCTTATTTCTCCAGATGCCTCTTATTTGGCCATTTCACTGTTCATTAGCACTTCCACCAGAGGGCAGACTGTATAAACCAGAGAAGTTGACACCTATCAGTTTGGTTACTGTTTATTATCTATTTGTTGGGAAAAGGTGATGGTTTTAATTTAATGAGTCAAGAAGTTTATATTTACTTTAAACCTCCCTCCATTAGTATGGAACTCTTAGGGATTGGCAACATTAACACTTTAAGAACAATATGATTTGTAATTTGTACTTTATTTTTAATTCCTTTATGAATTTTATTAAATAGTTCTTCATAATCCATCTGCTTTGTTACTTTGAAATAGAATTTTCATTTTATATATGTGAAAGAATTTGAGCCTCCAAATTAGTTCTATTGAGAAGCAATTAGACTATATATAAAAGGCAAAGTTTAAATATGAAAAATGGAATAGCTGAAAGAATATAATTTAGGGCTGGGGCTGGGGCTCAGTGGCAGAGCACTTGCCTAGCATGTGCAAGGCACTGAATTCGATCCATAGCATCATATACAAGTAAAATAAAGGCATTCTGTCCATCTACAACTACAAAAAAAAAAAAAAATAGGGGAAAAAATAATATAATTTAAATTTGTCTACTTTTGCAACTATGCCTTTTTAAAGTTGCTTGCTCTTAGTATTAAAAAAAAAAAAGTGTTCGGGGGCGGGGGAGAGGGCTAGGGTTGTGACTCAGTGGCAGAGCACTTGCCTAGCACGTGTGAGGCACTGGGTTTAATCCTTAGCACCACAAACAAAAAGTAAGCAAATAAAATAAAGGCATGCTGTCTATCTTCAACTACAAAAAAATTTTAAAAATAACAACAATAACAAAAAGCAGTTATTACAGTCCATGTAGAGTCTCAAAATACTTTTAAAAAGGGTTCTGCCTGGCATGGTGGCACACAACTTAATTCCAGCAAGTGACTCAGTAGGCCAGGGCAGGAGGATTGCAAATTCAAGGTCAGCCTCAACAACTTAGAAAAATAAAAATGTCTAGGGATGTAGCTCAGAGGCAGAGTGCCCCTGGGTTCAATTCCCAGTACTCCCCGGTGTCCACCCCACCAAAAAAAAAAAAAGTGTTGTTGATATTCTTATGTGGAGAGAGATGTAGTGTTGACATCAAAAGGCTCTAAAACCATGGATGCTTATACTACCTTTAGCCCACCTTTTTTCAGGATATCTGCTTTCCAATTTGTGGATTTCCCATGGCTAATACTTTCCTCAGATTCATTTTCCCCTGCCACCTAGTCAACCAGCCAGTCAACAAGTGACACTGTGGGTGCTGCATATAAGGTGAAAAACTCATCCCTGTTCTGTCCTCATTTTTAACAATCAATTGGAAACCCCCTCATTCCCAAGAAAACTGGGACAATTGGTCATCCTGCTTGTATGTTACATATAGCATCTGACTTCATCCTAATACTGCACAACCTTAAAATTTTTGTAGTTTTTTCAGAGTGCATTCATCTGCATGCTTATGGAATGCAGACTCGTTTCTTGATTGTATTTACAAAATATAATCAAGGTAAATATGAAAATATCTGCTTATAACTAAAAACAGTTTTTGACTAAACAGTTTTTTATATCACTAGTTCAGATAATGAATGAATGAATTATTTTATGGATATTTTAAAACATGCTATCATGGGAAAAAAGAAAAATTGGTCATTTGGAAGATATCCAAAACATTAAACCTTTTCTTCAGCAGAGTGACTTCCAATTTTCCAAAGGCACTGTTCTGACTATACTTCTTATTAGGGTTTTGTATGTCCTCAAACTCATATGATTTTTTACCAGTCTCCTCTCCTGCCTTGGCAGGAGTTCATTATCAGACATATGATTGCCATACTTAGGCAAATTTAAACAGCAGTAGAAAAAAATAAAGTCTGGGGAAATGATTTAGGAAATACAAAGACCTTTCTAAAGATGGAGTGTAGTATCAATTCAGTACATTTCTGAATACTAAGTTCTTGACTGTCTCCGGGATAAACAGGTGTTTATTAGCAACCCATTCTGCATGACACCGCTGTAGTGATTTTTTTCATAGCATGGAAAAAAATCTTGAAGGTAGGAAAACAAAATAGAAAATTATGATATAAGAGTACTTTAGTCTACATAATAACTGTAACATAGTAAACTGAATGGCAGTGTGGTGATTAATATCCCTTTCTTGAGGATATGAGTTTGAGGAGAGGTAACTGAAGTTTGGAGAAGCAAGTGCATTTTTATACATGATGATAATGAGAAGTTTCACATTATTTCTTTTCTCCTGTATATTTTTAAGTTCTATTTCAGGTTAACCTTATATCATCAAATGTTTTATAAATGTATTAGCCAAATCCATGCAAGGTCTCTATTGTACAGCAAGATTTTGTCCTAGAAATGTGACCACAGCATGTATATTGTTCCCTCTAATCTTTCTTACTGGTTTATTTTCAATAATGTTTTGCTCTAACAACAAAAAGGGATGGGGAGGCTGTCAACAGTCTACATATTAGAACAGTTCTTTAAGGAAGGAAATGGAGGAAATCTCAGACAAAAATCAGGATAATCATTCGAAACATGATCTTTTTATACCAACTGTTTAGGCCAAAATGCATCTATTTTACTTTTAATCACTTGATTTTATTTATAAATTGCAATTCCCTGATCCCAAAATTTTATTCTTTATATATCTGGTTACTTGTATTGATATTTGTTTATGTTGGGCAGTGTGTGTCAGTGTGTGCTTGAGTGTGTGTTTGTGTTTATAATCACATGTGATTTTTAAGATGGTGTTTAAAAGAAGTAACCCTTCCACAGCATGTCCTCCTCACATTCTTCCACCAGAGAAGAGGCCCCCTGAACCCCCTGGACCTCCACCGCCGCCACCTCCACCCCCTCTGGTTGAAGGCGATCTTTCCAGCGCCCCCCAGGAGTTGAACCCCGCCGTGACAGCCGCCTTGCTGCAACTTTTATCCCAGCCTGAAGCAGAGCCTCCTGGCCACCTGCCACATGAGCACCAGGCCTTGAGACCAATGGAATACTCCACCCGACCCCATCCAAACAGGACTTACGGAAACACTGATGGGCCTGAAACAGGTTTCAGTGCCACTGACACTGATGAACGCAACTCTGGTCCAGCCTTGACAGAATCCTTGGTCCAGACCCTGGTGAAGAACAGGACCTTCTCAGGCTCTGTGAGCCACCTTGGGGAGTCCAGCAGTTACCAGGGCACAGGGTCAGTGCAGTTCCCAGGGGACCAGGACCTCCGTTTTGCCAGGGTTCCCATAGCATTACACTCGGTGGTCGGGCAACCATTCCTGAAGGCTGAGGGAAGCAGCAACTCTGTGGTACATACAGAGACCAAATTACAAAACTATGGGGAGCTGGGGCCAGGAACCACTGGGGCCAGCAGCTCAGGAGCAAGCCTTCACTGGGGGGCCCCAACTCAGTCTTCTACTTATGGAAAACTCTATCGGGGACCTACAAGAGTCCCACCAAGAGGGGGAAGAGGGAGAGGAGTTCCTTACTAACCCAGAAACTTCGGTGTTCTGAAAGATTCTTTCCCTATCCATCTTTTCATCCAGTTCTCTGAACCTTTAATGAAATCACTTGCCAGAGTGAGGTAATCATCTGCATTTGGCTACTGCAAAGCTGTCCGTTGTATTCCTTGCTCACTTGCTATTAGCAGGCGACTTACAAATAATGATGTGGGCATCAGTTCCCCCTGGATGGGTTATAGCCAGAACATGTACTTCAACTCTGCCTAGGAGATACAGTAGAGAATATGGAGAGGGTCATTAAATTGAAAAGTCAAGGTTATATTAGTTTATTGCCTGCATTTCTTGAGCAGAAGAGAGAACAGTTTGTTTTGAGATGGCTCAGGAGAGGCTGTCTTTGGTTTTTAAAGTTTTGGGATTTTTGGTTGGTTGGATTTTTTTTTTAATGGTTTCTTTCTTTTGAATTTTAATTTAGATTTTTTCCCCTTTAAAGAGAATAGGGTTCACAAAATTTGAACTGTTCTTAGGCTTTTGCTAGAAGGAAAACAGTGGTCTGGCTGATTTAAATAAATGTTTCCTTCCTCTCCACATCTCACTATTTTTGCTTTTAAGTGAACACCCCTCTCCCCCACAATTGAGCATCTTGACCGTATCTTTTTTCCAAGTAAATTACTCATCCTTAAAGTTTACTACACTTTGACAAAAGATATGCCTCTTCCCTGCACATAAAGCAGGTTGTAGAAAGTGGCATTTGGGGGCAAGTAGGTAAACTTGCCCAGTTTCTTTCGCCTCCATCTCTTGTCTCTACCTCTCCCTCTCTGGCCCCTCCTTCTCTACCTTCTCCATCCCCCTCTGTTTTTGAGGCATTTGTTTGGAAAAAACATCGTTGAGATGCCCAAGAACCTGGAATTTTTTTTTTTTTTTTAATAAAGGAAAGGAAATTCAAACTCCTACATTGTTCTCTGTAACTCTTCAATTCCAAAATGTTTTGTTTTTTTTTTTTTTTAAAAAAAGAAAAAAAAAAACATGTTCTGATGGGGAAATTGATTTGTAAATGTGAATAGCCTAGGACATTGCTCTGAGCTGTGGTTATAAAGATGATGCCTCCATATACCTAGAGGGCTAATGAGAGCAGTTAGTTTATTGTTTACACATATATTTTTATGTCAAAAAAGAAAAAAAAAGTTTCAAACAGAGCATTGTGATATTGTCAAAAAGGGGGAAAAGCCCTGAAAATACATGGAAATGTAACCTAGTTTAGGGGGTGGTATTTTTTTGAAGATACATCAACACCTGATACCTTTTTTAAATAATTTAAAAACAACATATCGTGAAAAAGAAAAAAACAGTATTGACATGTACACATCCCAGCATGTATATCCTTCCAATTATTTAGGGATTTTCTTCCAGAGAGATTTGATTTTGGTTTTGGTTTTGGTAAAAAGGTTAAAATGTAACTTCCTGGCAATAATTTTGCCTTATCATATAAACAGGAAATGGAAGAAAAAAACTCTCAGGGTTGGATAACTTGGGAGGCATCTCATTCTGGCTTCCATTTCTAAGAGTACCAGCATATGGAGTGTTTTAAAAACAGATACATGTCATATAATTTATCTGCACAGACTTAGACCTTCGTGAATTATAGGTTAGTCCCTTTTTACAAAGAAAAGGCAAACATTCTTTCGAATCTTGGAGAATAGTTTAAAGCTCAAGTGAAGTTTCATGTTTTAATGCCAAATTCTTATATTAAAAAATAAAATCTACTTATGACAGAAAGGTGCATTAATTTAAAAAACTTTAAAGAAATGAAAAAAGAACCCTCTTCAGATACTTACATGAAGATTATTTCCCCCTGTTACTGAAAAGATAGATGTTGGTGTGTGTATTTGTTTATTATTCTCTGGTTTTTGGTCTGGCCTTGCCCTCAGGGCCAAACATTGATTAATAAGAGCACCTTCTAGCCTTTTTGGTTTAGTGGTGTTTATACCAGTGTGTCAAATTAGATTTGCTAGGCACACTGATATACTATCAGTAAATTGCATTAAAAATTCATCTAAACCTTCTGTCTGTTGACTTCTTAGTCCTCAGACATGGGCTTTTGTATTTTAGAATATTTGAATTTGAGGTATTGGTCACCCCTCCCCTGTTTTTGATTAAAGAAGCTGAGCCTGGGATACTTTTTAAAGTATCTGTTCAGTGAAAACAGAATTGTTTTCCCATTGAATATGAATAAAAGTATCTATATTTTTCATTGTATTTTGGTTATCAGCAGTCACCAATAATGTTTTTCCCTCCCCTCTCCCACTCCTTATTTTTAATTATGCCAAATATTCTGAATAATATACTTAAGCTTCCATTCCCCCATCCCTGCTAGGGAAGGGGGTGGGTGTATGTGTGTGAATGTATGTGTATGTATGGTCCCATCTCACCCCCACCCCCATTTTGGGAGTCTGACCTTTAAAATGGGAAAAAAAAAAAAAAGTTTGGGAAGTTTTGACTATTTCTGAAAGCAGAGGGGGAAAAGATCTCACTTAAATATCCTGGAAATCTGTGTGAAGGAAGAAAAGGTATTTCATAATTTTTCAGCTTATGTTATCTATAAACATGATGGAAGTAAAGGTTTGGCTGAATTTCAACTTGACTATTGGAAAGTTACAAATCCGATTAATTCCATTCAAAAGTGGTTTTGGTTTTGTCTTAACTATTGTAACGTGGAAGATATTAAGTCTATTAAATACATTATTTTGAACAGATGAGAAATCTGATTCTGTTCGTGAATGAGAGGCAAAACTGGTATGACCATGATTTTGAAAACAAATTTGCTTGACCCAGTTTCTTTAGTTTTTTCTTCAACTGTCCATAGGAAACATAAGGATTTGAAAACATCATCAGATCTAAATGTTTAAAGCCAGGGCAGTTAGCACAAATTTGTAAGTAGGACTTCTGTTAGCTTATGCCATAGACATCACCCAACCACTTGTATGTGTGTGTGTATATATAATATGCATATATAGTTACAGTGCTAAATGGTTACCAGCAGGTTTTGAGAGAGAATGCTGCATCAGTAAAGTGTCAGTTGCCACCTCATTCTCCCTGATTTATAGGTTCCTGACACTGTATTCCTCTCTCTTGTTTTTGCCCCCCATCGGGTGTACCTTGTCTATGTACAGATATTTTGTAATATATTAAATTTTTTTCTTTCAGTTTATAAAAATGGAAAGTGGAGATTGGAAAATTAAATATTTCCTGTTACTATACCACTTTTGCTCCATTGCATTTACTTCTAATTTCTGTACCTTCTGAGCATATCTAATTGTGTATAAAAGACATTTTACCTCCACTTTATCTTAGAGGTTCTCTGTCTCAAAATCACTATTGATTTCATAAGCTACCAAAAAACTTTCTGAGTTTTTGAAGAGGTGCTTGAAAACACTAGACTAGAAACTAGAGAATAAAAAAAATAAATAGGAAAATCCATAAGGCCTGACTTAAAAAAAAAAAAATAGAACTAAACAGCTACACAAATATTGGTGGCACCCAGCCATCAAAAGAGTTGAGCTTCATGTACCCTGACTCCTCCTGACAGGAGAGGTAAGTGGGTTTGAGCTCAATAGTCATCGAGGGAAGTTGGTAAGAAGGTGATTAGATCCAAAGAATAATATCCTAAACCATGCTCCCCACCATCCCACCCCAACCCCGTTCCCACAATGTTATAGAGCAGGGTCAGCATGGGCATTAGTATACCCAGAGATTTCCCAGTGCCTGCCAATCCAGAAAGTGAATCAATGTTGTTTAAAGGTTAAAGTCCCTATTATTTCTAAAACCAAGTGGCTCATGCCTGTAATCCCAGCAACTCTGGAGGCTGAGGCAGGACGATCTCAAGTGAGGGCATCCTGAGCAACTTAGACCCTAAGCAACTTAGCAAGACCCTGTCTCAAAAGAAGGGATGAGATGTGGCTCAGTGGTTAAGTGTCCCTGGGTTCAATCCCCAATACCAAAAAGCAATTCTGTTTGTAAAATTTTTCCTATCTCCACCTGAAGAGAGAATTATTTTCCTTTCCCTTTAATGGTTTAGAAGACTGAGGATAAATTTTCTCCTGTGCTACAATCCTGCTAGTTATGACAAGTAGGTAGCCATCAAGAGAAAGGATTACTTTGTAATGTTTTGAACAACCAATTTAAAAAAAAAAGAGAGAGAGAAAGGATTAGGGAGGATGAGTATCTGGAAGTTGTAAGTGGGGTGAGCAAGTTGTACAAGGTCAAGGAACACCCTAGAACAAGGGGAGTTAGGAGGAAGTTGAAATTGAAGTTGAAATAGTCGATGATATGGATCGCCAGCCTTTTTTTCAATCTTCAGTTTTTGGTGTTGCCTTGCCTTTGGACTAAGTCATGTCCTCTTTACCCAGGAGATTGGAGAGCTCAGATTGTTCCTGTTTCTGGAATTAGGTGTTCTGTTTAGTCTCCAGAGAAAAAGAATTAGTTTTACATCTTTTTTTTCTTTGTAGTTGTAGATGGACAGAATGTCTTTATTTTATTTGTTTATGTGGTGTTAAGGATCAGCCCTCACACATGCTAGGCAAGCGCTCTGCCACTGAGCTACAGCCCCAGCCCAGTTTTATGTCATGTATATATAAAGTTACAAGTTCGTGACTAGGGATGTGAACTCGTATTGTTCCCACTTTATAGCAGTGGCTCACTTTTCAAATCTGTGCCTAAAAATTGAACCTAACTATCCTGGACATTTTCTTTATCATACTCAAAGTCATTTCTGATTAGGAAACCATACTTTTCAGTATCTCAGTTTCTTAGGCACAATTTTCCCAGACCAGCATCCTTAGTATGATAAGGCTAGTGCCTCAAAGAAGTTAACAGTGATGCTAAACTCGAATTTTTGTTTTTATTATTAAAGATTACTCTATAACTTGGCTCTTTTTTAGCTTTTGAGTGACTTCACAGCATAATCATTTTCAAGGGCTGAGTGGAATGGAATGGGGAATTCCTCAATGAGGAAATACTCTACCATTCCAAGGGAGAGGGACTGCCAAGTGTTCTGTTGTTCTGAGAGGTAAGGTGAGCATTCCTGGACACTTTGGAAGATTTCATTATCCTGTGTATGGCATTTCTCATCTGTAGGAATCCCTCTAGTGTTTCAACTGCCTTGTGAACACTCTTAAATCAGAGATTACTTCAGCCAGGGTTGGAAGACTGCGGGAGTATGACACCTGAAGGAGTCATTGGGATACTCTACCACTTCTCACTGTAGGTGGCTATTTCTCACCTATTCACCTACTTCTCTCTTTTTTTTTTTTTTTTCTTCTTGTTTTCTTTCTACTCACCATCCAACTAGAGTGATGAATAGCTACCATAGGTATTGATTACTTAACCCAGCTGGGTATTTAATTATAGTTGTCTCAGTTTTGGTTTTGGCTTTTGGCTTTTTGGTGATACTGGGGATTGAACTCAGGTGCTCTACCACTGAGCTACATGCTCAGCTCTCCCTTTTTCTTTCTTTTTTTTCTTTTTCTTTTTCTTTTCTTTTTTTTTTTTTTTTTTTTTTTTTTTTGAGACAAGTTCTTGCTAAGTTGTCCCGGCTGGCCTCAAACGTGCTATCTTCCTACCTCAGCCTCCTGAGTACTCAGGATTATAGGAGTTTGCTGCTGCGCCTGTTTCATCATTTTGAAATGCCTTTAGAGGTGATTCAGAAGACAAAGGTCTATTCAGATCCTCAACTTATGGGGTAGGAGGTACAAGAGCAAAATAACCATATGTTCTTATTGCCAAGAGCTATGAAAGGAACTTTTAATTCATGTTATGTGGGGCACAGGAGATTGTTTTTCTGGTCATGGAAGCCAGAGAGTCCTTTCAGTTTTCCTGCTTCCCCTCTTTGAACCTTCACTTCTTCATCCTCTTCTCCCTTATCCTGAAATTGTTGCTTCTGCTTGTAACATTTCTAAGTTCAATTGCAGATGGTGTCTGTGGGAAGTAAAGCTTGGTCAAAAAAGAGTTCTGGTATCCAAGAGAACGTAGATAAGGCTTGTAGGGTTGTCCCCCCCCCGCCCCCGGTGATTAATCACTTGGAAGCCAAGATGCTTTGACCACTGGATGGCTCTCATATCGCTTATTTCAAAAATTAGTCGTCCAAGTTTGCAATAAAGAGGCTAATGTGATGTTAGTCCTTAATACCCTCTAGAAGGGTAATTATTGGTGAAGGCTTCTCATCATATAGTCCTTAGCTTTACAGCATGCTTTTCTAGAGAAGCATGAGAAGATATAGCCATAAAATAAGTTCATTTAGATATAGGTTCCCTAGGATCTAGAAGTAGATTTTTGATGTCTTGCTCTGGCATAGTTGTAAACTAGAGAGAGTGTTGATAGTTCCAAAGGAATAAGAGCTATTTTATGCCTCCTTGAGGGAGGGCAGCATGAAGAAGCCTTTAAAAAGATTACAATGTAGTGATGCAAGCTAAGTGAAGAACAAAGCCTGGATCTTGGAGGGTGTCTTTTCTCTACCTGAGGGGGCTATCTGATGGGGTTGTCTCCCTCCTATGTCTTAGAAACAGGATAAGTTTTAAAGCTTTTAGAAAGTTTAGGAGCCTGGTCTCTCTGATTAATTCAGGAACTTCTAAGATTGACTTTGCACCAATATTTGTGATTTCTTTTAGAGGACCAAGGTCACATAAAATAAAGCCATATAAGGAGGTAGAAATAAGGGTAAGAAGGGAGAACTAGAGCAATTTGGTAGCCAGGTTGCAGAAAGAGAGAGGAATATGAGATGGAAAGAAAAATTATGGTTGGGCTAGTGAAATTTAGGGGATGATTGCTCTAGAGGTTCACAGTTTACTCCAGTGAGGTTCCATGAAGGCATCTCTGTGAGTAAAGAGTTTCCCTTGATTCGCAGGAGTATTACCTTTAGGGTTAGAGAATGGGCCTAGAACCCTTAAGCTGGGCCATAATTTGAAGATATTTTTTCTACAGAGGCTAGAGAATGTAAACAATATTAAGCAAATAACTTATGATACATTTGCGTAGCACTGTTAGCTACATAGTTGAAGAGGATAAGGAGTAAGAAGGAAAGAACATGATAAAATTGTGTTTTTCAAGTTTTAAAACTCTCCAGGTAGATTTATGTATTTTATGTCAACCTAGAAACTAATGTTATTCCTCTTCCCCTTATTTTAGATGAATGAGGGCAGTGCATAGAAGAGCAGACAAACCAGAATTTGTGAATTAGAGTTCCAGAATGTTTGCGCTACAAAAGGACATTAGTTTGTTTAGCTCAATGCCATCTTTGGCCAGTAAAAAAAGTTTAGAAAGGTGGAGAAACTGGTGTTGGGAGAAAGAAGGAAGAAAAGGGGAACTAACCTTAAGTATTACCATGTGTCAAGCTCCTGTCTCCCTGTCTCTTCTTTTTGGCTTTGGGGAGGAGGAAGACAGGAATGGTGTGTCTCTTGCCACCATGGGTTCTTACAGGTATCTATAGGCTTAAAGTAGGAGAAAACAGTAGTGAGTGTGTGGGCATTGATTGGATATTTGAAGGGCTTTACTTTTACTGTCTTGGTTCTTAGGCACCTTGAGACCAAGGGCTGGAAAGAAAAGACATCCCTCTTATTGTCCTGAGCAATATGTAGGAGATAAAGGGAAGTGGTAGACCACTTTTTCCTTTCTAACCACACAGGACTAACCTAGAGGAAATGAAGAATCAGCATTTGAGATTGAGGTTAATCTAAGGAACCAGACAATTGAAAGGTAAATAACTTCTCCATTCCTAGAGACTATACAATGAATCAGAGGCAGGTGTGATAGGGAGCAAGATTACTTTTGGCACTGAGATTGATTTTCATTCTAGAAAGTCAAGTCATGACCCAAGAATATAGGATTTAATCTTAGAGAACAAAATAAGGCTTCTTCTAATCCTAAGGCGTCCTCAGAGAAAATAGTGGAAAATAGTGTTTATACACTATGAATCAAGGAGATAAATTCATTTGGTGACTGTGCTTTTTTCCCCCCGATTTTTGTTTGTAACATTTTAAGTCATGAAATTGAATTTGTGATTTTGAAAAGTGTTAAGTTTGGGGCAGGTGGGAGTCTGAAAACAGACAGATTTAGATTGTATTCCTCTTGGTTGTTTGGTATAATATCCCAAGAGTTATACCATGAAGACTGCTTCAGTGGGGAGGGGTAATATCATTAGCAGAGTTATGTCTTGAGTAAGTACATCTAGGGGTGGGAGGAGGTTGAAGGGAGGTCTCACTTTTAGGAAGCTTCTGGCCCAGTGTGAGAGAAGAGTCTTATGCCTGGAACGGGAGTGGGGAATCTATATTTTTAAGTTAGCATATTAAGTCAAGTTATAAAGTAAGAGTATACTAACAAGAGGAAGCAAAATCAAATAATTAGAAAAAGTGGAGTTAATAAGAAAAAATTCTTTGAAAGTGAGAGAAAGGTGAACAGAGGGAGGAGACTTATGGAAATGTATTTTGGGCAGAGGGACATGAATTGACCTAGGATAGTACAGGAAAGGGTGTTAGGAAATGAAGTTGGAGGTGCAATTTTCTTGGCCTGAATTGAGGAATTGGAGCTGTGTGGGTTTTTTGTTGTTTGTTTGTTTGTTTGTTTTGTGCAGGGGATCCAGGGCCTGATACATGCTAGGCAAATATCCCAGTCCCTCTGTATGAGGAGTTGAAATTTGGTTTGGTAAGCAGTAACAGAGAAGTGAGCATGATGAGATGAAAATTATTCCAAGGCCTTGCAACAGCAGAGTTCTGTAGAATATTGTTGTTATTGCCCATACCTGAGGCAGTAAAACCTACAGTAGACTAGGAAAGGGGGAATCAGAAGAAATGGAAGGGGGTGGTCCATAGGAATTAGGCTTGCTCAAAGTTTAGATGTGAGGGGAGAGACAAAGATGACCTCCAGATGATCCCAGGACACATTTGTGCTGCTGATAATGATGGAAGCTTGGTAAGAGATGGCTTTGTTTTTAAGGAATAAGTGTTTATTAGCCAACTGTTGTCTTCAGTGTTGCAGAGTCTAGAAGGGGCCCTGTCCCTGGAGAACCGTGGAGCATGTACTGTGTCCAGATGGTAACCTGCACCCCACCCATTTCAGGGTGGAGAACCAGACGAGAGTCCCATTGCTGGGGTGTGCACACAAACTTTTAAGGATGCTAGTCAACTTTGGATCTGGGAAAGAAAATTCAGTTTTTTAGTTTTGTTTGTCAGTTTCTTCCCCTTTAATGCCTTGAAAATGGGATATGACTAGCCTGTGGCAGCATGTGCCTGTGGATGCACAATTCTCTGGCTTGATTCTTGGAAGGCCTTTTCCTGTCCCTCCCTGGGGGTCATTTGCATCTCTGGTTCCTGCTCCTAGAGCCATAAAGTGGGAGCCCCCATTTATTAATTGGGTTGGGACTAGGGAGGGGGTCGGCAGGGGACTCTTTAGTACGGCAGGCGGGGGTCTTCCCGAATGAGCCCATTAGGCAGCCCCAGCGGCAGCTGAAACGGGGCTGCAGCCAAGTCCTCTCCGTTTCAAAAACCCTCCATCGCCTGCAGCAGATCAGAACAAGGCCTGCGGGAGCCCTTAGCTTCTGATTGCAGCTGTGAGGAAGGACAAAACAATTTATAGGAAGCCAAGTAGCTCCTGTCTCACTGTCTCTTCTTTTCGACTTTGGGGAGGAGGAAGACAAATGGTTTGTCCCTTGCCATTATGGCTTCTTATATGTACCTATAGGCCTAAAGTTGGAGAAAATAGTGAGTATGTGGGCATTGATTGGATATTGAAGTCAATGCTGTGGATTATTTACATGTCCTTTGCTCTATTCATTCCATCTACACAGTTATGTTAGATTAGCAGCTACTGCTTACATGGGGCTCCCTAGGGCAAAGTTGAGGGGGTGCCCAATCTGAGATGGGGGCATGCTTATCAAACTCCTTCCTGCCCCATACCTACCTTTTGTTTTATCAAGATTCAGGGTCAGAGTATAGATTTTCTCCTTACTTAATTTCCTCTTTTTTAATTTTTTTTTTTTTTTTTAGTTTTTGATGGATCTTTATTTATTTATATGAGCTGCTGAGAATCGAAGCCAGTACCTCACACATGCTAGCCAAGCACTTTACCACTGAGCCACAACCCCAACCCACTTAATTTCTTCTTAATAGAAAGGGTTTGGCACTTAAAGGAAGGTCTCCTACTGGGTCTCACCTGTCCCTTCAGTTAGACCTGCAGGAGGAAGGCAAGCATCTACAAGGGACCTTCTCTAAAGTGGTGCAGAGAGGTATAAAGGGCAGGAATATTTCACTTCCTAATGCATGGATACTTTGACGTGACTTCTCTGTTAGAGAATCATACATTGCCAGAGCTAGAAAAGAGGTCAGGTAATCCAGGCTCTCGTTTACAGAACAGGAAACAGGTTTAAGGATGACATAGTACCTCACCCACAATCTCACAGTTGGTTTAACCATACTAGGACTAGATCCAAGAGGCCAGAATCTTAACCTATATGAATATAGAGCCTCCAACTTTAAAATCACCTATTCCTGAAAACCCTCAGCTTCCTCAGGAAAAGAAAGAAACTGTGAGATTTTGAAGGGGGAAGGACAGAGATTGGAAGGTAAAGGTAGGTTTAAAAGTCATTAATAGAAAAACATTTTTATATTTTTACCTTAAAGGATAACATCTAATGACATGCAAATTAAGCACTTTTTATTAGAGCTCTTTTTCATTGGGAAGCAAATGGCAGCCATAGCCAAAGACCCTGATGCTCTCAGAGTTACTCCAAATTTCAGAACACTTAGCCACTATCTCTCAAAGGCAACGTGAGGAATTAATCCCAAATCTCAACTCAGACCCCTTTGTATTACAAGACGGCTATATTGAAAAGAATCATCCTTCTGACCTTTTAGGTTTTAAGCAAGTGGTATCAGAACTAAGTTACCACAGGGAACGGGTTTGTGGCATTTATTTTATTTTATTTTATTTTCCAAAAATAAGGGGGGAAATGAATCAAAATGAAGGTAGAAAGAAAACATATTTCAACTGCTAGAAAATTAAGGTAGAAGGGGGGTCTCTGAATGACACTAGATTACAGAACCCAAAACAAAATAAGATACTCTCTGAGTGGGGGTAAAGGGAGCATTACCTCTCTCCTTATTTTATTTTTTTAGTGTTGAGTTGTTTGGAAGGTGGTGCCTCATGGTGGCCTAAACCCTACATGGTGTGCTCAGTTGTCTAATCTGCAGGGCAGGTTCTGTAAATCATCTCACTCTGGGCTAACTAAGTCTCACTTCTCCTCCTGGAACCCTCCTGGATACATCCACAGTCCCATGCTTTCTCTGAGCATATGAAATCAGGAGGCACTGATGAGCAGAGAGGACAATGCTGAAGGGAGAAAGGCACAACTGGACAGCTTGGAGATAAGAGTTATAGATATAGTTGGCAGGGTGTGCAGGGGATCTGCAAAATGAACAGTGCGGATGACAGACAGATCCCAGTACATATTCTTTACATTTTATCCATCATGCCCTAATTGATAGCATAGGGGGAAATGTGGTATTGCTTCCCATGCAAATTTGTATCTGCCCCGGGAATATATGATAGACCTACTTGCCCAAATTGCATCAAGTCTGTTGTCCTACAAGTCTTTCTGTTTTTTTTTTTTAATTTTTATTTTTTTGTAGTTGTAGATGGACACAATGCCTTTATTTGTTTATTTTTATGTTATGCTGAGGATCGAACCCAGTGCCTCACGCATGCTAGGCAAGCACTCTGCCACTGAGCTACAGCCCTAGCCCAAGTCTTTCTGTTTTATAGTCAAGATCCTTTTGTATCTCAGAGCCCTTCTCAGAGAAGCTGTGATGGACAAGAGAGTCTCAAATCTAAGCTGGTGATCTGATCAAAAATTGAGTGATCTCCAAGTTATCTTCTTGCCTAAAATTTATATTATATTAACCATTAACCTTTTATAATTCTGGGTTTCATAGCTTCTATTTTTGTTGACTTCTCTATCTATGAATACAGGGACAATGATTCTGTCTTTATCAACCTGGGAGACAGTTCCTGGGAGACAGAAATCTGGAAACGTAACTCTCTGGGAACATGCTTAAAGTTTATCTAAAACCTTGTGGGGAATTCAGGTTTTAAGAAATTGGAGAAATGGCAGCTACCACTCTCACTGTTTTCTGCCAACCTCATGCTTCCTGTGCTAAAGATGAAAGACCCTCTTTGGTGTCTAGACCCTTGTCTCATGTCTAATGTAGCCTGTCATATTCCTTTACAGGTGACAGTAGTAGGGGTGGCCCCTGAGGAATTCGGTGACATCCATCAGACACCTTGCATTCAGAACCTGGCAAATTCAGTCTCTTCCAAGAACTTAATGCCAGGTAGGGACTTAAGGCCAATCAGAGGTCACTATCTTCTTTTAAATGGAATACCCCCAGCCTCACTGTACCCTGATCTCAGGGAAGTTTCTTACCCTCAGAGAACTCCAGAGGAGTTTCCTTAGCTTTTTAATTTGATGGCTTTCTGGTGCCTATCTTCTGGTTAACAAGTTCTTCCAGCTAGAGTAAGTGATTCCCTTTCTTGGCACCAGCAGTCATTTCATTCCTGTTGTTTCCTCTTGGCTAGTAGTGTTAATAGATATTCCTCCATGCTGATGTGGTTACTCACTTTCAGCCCTCTCTTTAGGATAGCTGCCCCACTCACCCACTACCCCCATCATACACAAAATACTTCTTTTCCAAAAAGCAATTTCCTTTCCTTCAAATCAAGATAAAATAGTGATGTCCCTCTCCCTTCCTCTAACCAGCTTCTTCACCTCCTTTCTAGGTTCAATGGGAGACTGCACCTGTCCGAACACTGTGTGAAATACCAGAAATAGATGCCTGCAGCCTGTTTCCTCCATTCCCAATGCCCAAAGCAGGTGGGTCACCTGGCTCCAGTGCCCACCCTTGTCCTCTTTGCCTGGTGGTAGGTATGCTCTCCCTTCTCCTAATCCCAAGTAGGGCCATATTTCTTTCTGGGAGTAATGTTTTTTTTTTCTCTCTTCTTCTTCTTCTTCTTTTTTTTTTTTTTAGACTAGGTCTCACTATGTTGCCCAAGAAGCAATCCTCTTTGCTAAGTAGCCTGCCAAGTAGCTGGGACTACAGACATGTGGCAGTGTGTCCAGCTTTTCTGATGGTATTTCTGTTGTTTATTATCTCCAGCAAGAAGACTCAACTCCTTGTCTTGCTAACTTTCAAACCCTTCTCTTCAGAGAGTCCCTCCAGCTATCAAATATCCATTCCTTTTTCTGTAGTTCAGAACCTTTCCCCCCATTTAGTGGATATAGAAAAAACCAGTAATGGGGCTGGGGCTCAATAGTAGCATACTCGCCTGGCATATGTGAGGCACTGGGTTCGATTCTCAGCACTACATATAAATAAATAAAATAAAGGTCTATCAACAACTAAGATAATTAATAAATAAAAATTTTAAAAGGGAAAGGACCAGTAAGTAGATGATCTTTGAGACTAGAGGGGAAGGGAGAGGCAATCCTTTTCTTGGGAGCTGGAAGTCTGAATCCCTAGATGTGCCTAGTAGAGTACCTGGATCTTTTCAAGGAAAGGTGTTTTATCTGGTGACTGTTTCCCAGGATTCAGATCTTAGGCTCCCAGAGTCTTTCTGTCTCTACTTATTCCCAGACTTCCCTGGGAAATGGAAAATGGATGACTGAAGGGAAGAATCAGCTGCTGGATATTGCTCTTTGGAATTCAGGTGTCAGATCTCCTCTGGGGCCTTTAAAGAATGTCAGGGGAGTCAGAACATCTTCCTGCCTACCAGGCCTTAGAGTGACATCATCTTTTCCTCTTGACCCTTGGCTTCCTCTCTCAGCAGCATCCCTCTTACTCCTGCAATTCTGATAGCTCAAGCAGCACTCCCAAATAAGTACCTTCACTGAGCAAGGTGCTGCTTTCCTTGAGGCAGATGCTTTTGAGTTAGAAGTGGAGCAAGGGAAACGGGGTAGATAAGAGGGCTGAAGCAGATGTTAGAAAGCAGGAAATGTCCCTGGAAGTAGTCACCTAGTAGGTATGTATGGGCTACCTTGATGGTACAGAGAATACCAATATTTATAACTCTTACCGGCCAAGCAGGATGTCATTCCTCAAAGCAACCATACCAGTTAGGCAACTGCAGTCTTGGTTTCTGCCACACGAGGGCACTGCTGACCAATTAAAACTCACATCTTAGCAGACAATTTGGGTGAGGGCACCCTTTCTCCTTGACCTCTCAGAGACACCCCCAGAGAGTCTGAAAGCTGAGGGCCAAGGAGTCAGAAGAATAACTGGAACCACTTGTTCTTTCTTTAAAATGACTTAAGACCCTAAACACTGCCCTAGTGGCCTGCTAGCTCAGTGCACTTCCAGTTGTGCTTGGAAAGCCCCTAGTTCCAGGTATTGAGCAGTTCACACAGGTGCTCTCTCCTTCAGGGTATAACAGGTTCTAGCTGTCCACCCCATTGTCCCCTTGCCTCCTGAAAATTGCTTTCTGGCCCAGAGGGTGGGGGTGTCTATGGTTTTTAGGGGGGAGAATATTTTACAAGTATTCCAAGTGTCTTTGTTAGTGAGAAAGTATTGGGGGGCTGGAGACTGAAAAAGTATGTCACTCCATCATCTCTTCCAGCACAGACCTGAAGAACTCATGACAGTCTAATAGATGTGTTTAGACTGAGTGGTTGGAGTACATTCAGGATACCTCTAGGCTCTGAGCCAGAAAAGGTGTCAGAAAACAGGATGGGAAAGGGGGCTGCTTTGGTCCTTGTGCCTCATACCCACCCTATGCAATATCATGGCTCTGTTAGTGATGCCAAATGGCCAACAGGCTTCTACAGGAGTGAGGACCCCACAATTGATCCTCAGTCTCCATGAAGCTCTTCCAGTCTGAATAGGCTCAGGGAGATGACAGAGGTCCTCCTCTTCCTCCTCCCCCCATGCCTGAGGGCCCCTCCCCAGGAGGACAGCTTGATTAAACAGTCGGTGCTACTGGAATTACTGCACAGCTGGCGCTCCCCCCAGCACCCTGAGCAGAGCAGCAGCGCAGATTAAAATCTCCAATTAGCGTTAAAGTGAAGTGAGGAGGTGCTGAGGCTGCCAAGGAGGCCAGGCGGGGGCCCTGGGTCAGCACCCCCACTCCTGCCTGGATTCTGAGTGCCACTCTTCATCACCCTTTCTTCTCTAACTCCTCTTCAATGTGCTAAGTGCCTATTAGCCTTGTATCACTTGGGGCTGGAGGGCTTGGGATGGGGTGGGGCAGGTGTATAACCTGGAAAAATTTGGGGACCCTTTAAGTATGGAGGAGCATGAGAATGGTCAGAGCTTGTCCTAATCACAGTCTGCCAGCAGCCAGGCCAAGGTGACTTCCCTCTAGTGCTACTGCTTTTTGCCTAAAGAAAAAGCAAACAGAACAGGTCCCTCTAAGCCCTCTTTCCCATTAAGTACTTAGGGACGTGGTACCCACATGAACATCCATCTTTGTATATTTGATCCTATCTGATCCATCTTCTCCCACCCAAATTATGGCTCCTTCATCTATCCCTCTCTCCCTCCCTCTCTCTCTATCTTTCTCTCAGCTTTCCTGCAGGAAAGGCACAGCCAGACTCAGGAGCATCACCCTGCCCTGCCACCTGGGACCCATCCGGCTCCTCACTCCTTGTTATCTTCTTCCTAGTTTGTGGATGAGCCGAGATATGCCAAGAATGGAAGTCTCAGATCCTCCCAACCCCTAAATATTACACACCATTCTAAGATCCTTCTTTCATTTATACTCCGTCCTTCACGTATCAAGCCCAGAAGCATGGCAGCAGAGCTAACCATACCCTCTGATTGCCCTCTGCCCCTTTAAGGGAAATGGAGGTGGGTACCCAGCTGACTGAACCTACTCACACCTCCAGAAATTAGACACCAGGGCACGGTGCCACCCTCCCAGGCTGGCACATGCTACCCTGGCAGAGGTTCAAGTAGCCCCCCCATCATACTCCCACCCCTATGTCTTCCTCTACTCTCTCCCTCTTTCTCCCCCCCCCCACTCTTTTCTCAGCTCAAAGCACAGCTGAGCCTTAGAAGGAGGGGTGGGGGTGGAGAGACCAAGCTGGGGCAAGGGGGTGTAGAGCTCCAATAGCACGTTTTCACCTGCCATTTAATTGGATGTATTTTTAATTAATGGGACCTCAGGGACCAACATGAGACAATCTGATCTCTGAATAGGGACAGGGGAGGGATTGGGTAAGGGAGGAGGATTGGGCCACTGGGTGCGGTTACCAGGAACTCGGGCCCATCAATCACTGGCCACTTTGCGTTCTGGCATGGAGAATAGCAAGGTAGAGGAGGAGGGGAGGCGCTGGGGAGAGGTGCCAGGATTTCCCCCCTGCCAGGACCTCCAAAAGGGATGGAACTGTGCTGATTGACTCAAATCTTAGAGCCCAAAATTGTAATCAGAATAATAGGTAAGGCTGTTTTCTTGCCCCTGGGGTTTTGTCTAGTTGGGTTTTTATCCCAAGGAGTGCTGTAAAATTGTGAAAGGAATGTGGGGACAGAGGTTTGAGATCCCTGAAGGAAAGTACAAGAGCTAAGGACCATGGAACTAGAGACTGTGATGTGAGGGGAGAGAAAGGCAGATTTCAGAGATATTTCTGTTCAACCTCCATATTTGGGGTTGAACCCAGGACCTCACACATGCTAGGCAAGCTCTACCACTGAGCTATATCCTCAGCCTTTCTACATTTTGACTTGAAACAGTGCCACCAAAGTTACATGCAAAATGGCATGTAAAAACTAGGACTGGTGCCTTTTAGGGTCTGAATCAGAGAATCTTTTCTGTTCCAAGGAAGGGAACTTGGAGCTCATCTTGCCTGACCCCATTATTTTACAGATGTGGAAACCAAGACCCAGAGAGGGGAATTCATTTGAATCCTGTCTTGGAGCTGCTTTTGTTCCTGGGTTTAGAAAGTTCCTGGGAACACAGGGAAAGGAAAGGTAGGTATGGAGGGAGGAAAGTCAAATGAAGAGTCAGCAGGACATTATATTCCATTGCCTGAAGCCTCATGTTTTTGTCCCCTGAGTCTGGGAAGCAACTTAGGGAGTCAAGCAAGTGCATTTTCTATGGAGCATTACTGGGAAACATTTTCTTTCTTTCTTTTTTTAAATATTTTTTAGTTGTTGATGGACCTTTATTTAATTTATGTGTATGTGGTGCTGAGAATCAAACCCAGTGCCTTACGCATGCTAGGCAAGAGCACTACCACTGAGCCACAACCCCAGCCCATGGGGGACATTTTCTTTATATAGCCTGTTTTATAGTTCATCTCATCCATTCCCTTGATTCCAAGCAGTCAGATTTCCTTTACTCCCCATTCCAGAATTTTACCTTAACTTCTAAGGGAAGGAAATGAACCAATTACTCCAACTTTTTAACCTAGAAATAAATCTTCCAGTCAACATTAAATATGGAACCTTGTTAGAAATCTTCTCACAAGTTTCCCTGCTATAATATAAACCACTGGAGAAAGTTATGCCAAAAAGTATAATAAGGGGTGGTCTTATACCTCTTGTCCAATGTCTAAGCCTATATCAGAGACAGAATTCAAATTCAAGGTCCTAAAGGCTGAATTAGAAAAGCCCCTAAATTCATGTAGTACCCTGCCCTAGGGCTCTTGGTTAGGTCCCATTTGGTTCACGTAGTGTTGATGTACCCTGGAAAAGAAAAGCAAGTTTCCAACCGCCTCCATTCCTACTAGCTTTCTTTTGTCACTGTTTATGAGCTAGGGTTAAAGAGGGAAGGATGAAGGCAAATGGGGCCTTTACCACCAGGTTGCCAAAGCTTAATTTCTTGGCATCCTCCCCTTTCCTGAAAATATTCAACATTCTTTGTTCTGTGCTTCATGAGGCTGACTTGGGGTAAGGGCAAGATTAGGCACAAAGTTTGGAAGGCAGTGCCAGGGGAAATTTTGTCACATTTTTCATGCCCCCACATCTTTTTTCCCACTCCCAGAATTGTCTTCTACTCTAGTTTAGTACCCAGGCCCTGGGGAAGAGCAGGATCTGCCTCTGTAAGTGCCCCCAGCCTCATCCTGCCCTGCCTTTAGACCCTCAGAATCTGCCCCTGGTCTGTCTGATCCTTTGCCTTCTCCACTGCAGCCAAGATAAGAAGGTCCTCAGGTCCCCCAAGGACAGACTAGGAAGAATTCTTCTAGGACCCCTGCTGGCTTCCAAGGGTATCAAGGCTGTTGGTAGGGGGAGAACTGTGGCAGGGAATGCAAAGAAGGTTCTTCTGTTGGGTGAGATGAGGTAGAAGGCTGCAAAGAGACAAGATGGAGAGGTGACATTTGGAAACTGAGTCCTATAGTCCCACTTGTGGAGTTGACTGCTGAATGTAAGGCAGGACAGTCATAGGAAGTATTATTTGGGGGATATATTAGGTGGGTGCTGTTTCTACTCTGGAATGCAGAGCAATGGAAAAGAGCATGCAGTAAGGGAGGAGAGAGGATGGTAGGCTTTCTCTAAAAAAAAGCTAGCCACCCTTTCTCTTGCTGATGGTTGCCCTTTGTTCATCCCTACTTCAACATACTGGGGGCATTTGGAAGGGTCAGAAAGGCCCTTAAAGTACTCACTCCAGATTCTGGGTGTTTTTCAAAGAAATAGAGCTTCCAGGCTGGGGTTATGGCTCAGCAGTAGAGTACTTGCCTCGCACGTGCAAGGCCCTGGGTTTGATCCTCAGCACCACATATAAATAATAAAGTTTTTTTTTTTTTTTTTTTTTTTTTAAAAAAGCCCCTCTCTTAAAAAAAAAAAAAAACAAAAAAACCCTACCAGGTCTACCTCATATTCCCAAGGTCTAGCCAAGGGTTCCAGATCCACAGCCTGGAGTCCAGAAGAAGTTCAGAGTCTTTTGTGGAAAAGAAGGGTAGATGTGAAGTGTTTGGAAGGTAGAGAAAACAGTACCCAGAATTCTCTGCCTTCTGGAAAAAAAGAACTAGCCACAATACTCAGCAATGGCCTAGGGTTTAACTTTTACTCTAAGGGGACCCCTTTCCTCCTCCCCATTTTCCCACTGTATGTGGTTAGGGGAGACCTGGAAGTCTGAACCTCTTACCTTGACACCTGGAAGGCTGTTATGCAGATCCCCTCTCTATAATTCCCAAAGCTATGGAGAAAGGGAAAGGAAGAGAAAGGGGTAGACGGAGGTGGCTGTACCATGGTGTTCATTAGCACTCAAGGAGAGAGGCCAAGGAGAGAAACTGGCCAGAAAGAAAGCTAAAAGGAGATACCTGCTCCCTGCTCCTGAAACAGCATCCTTACCCCATCCTCTTTTGCTTCCCTTCACATGCCTATGGGGCTATATGCCTGAATGTGCCAGCTCTCCTGGCTGGTTATCCTGCTCCATGGAGCTAGCACTCTGCCCCTGCATAGAGCACATGCAGTAGTCTCTCACACTCCTGTGCTCAGTCATCTCAATGTGCCTGTGTTACAGATTACTATTATTAGGGATGAAAGAGGGCTGTGGCCCTATGGGTAAGAAGATGGTGAGCTCTGGGGCCTTTCAGGTGCATTTTGCTTGGCTGGAGGAGGGAGTAGGGAGAAGGCTGCTAGCAGCTCAGCAGAGCCTGAGGTTCTAGTGACTCACAGCAGTGGGGGTGGCTCGTAAAAACAACGGAGGGGAAGGGAGCCCAGGCCTATTAGAACTCTCTTTGCTCCTTCTCCCCACTCTGAACTCTGTGGATGAAAATCTCTCATCTAGATGAGGAGAGACCCTAGCTATGAAAAAAGAAGGAAGTGGGAGAAGAGAGCAGGAGAAGCTGAACATTCTCAGAGGAGCAGCTTCCCATAAGGAGAGGCCAGTTATTCTTGCCTTACTGTATCTATGGATTGCACAGGGAGTACTGGGCATTCACATGTGCTAGGGCCTCCCAGTATCTCTGGACTTTTTCCAGAAGAAAGCTTTCCAAGTACACCCAACTATTTCTCCCTGCCTCATTTGCCTGCCTCACCAGTGAATTATGTACCCAGTTGACTCTACATTTTCAGAAATTGAAAAAAAAAAAAAAATGGGGCTGGGGATGTGGCTCAAGCAGTAACGCGCTTATCTGGCATGCGCGCAGCGCTGGGTTCGATCCTCAGCACCACATAAAAATAAAATAAAGATGTTGTGTCCACTAAAAACTAAAAAGTAAATATTAAAAAACAAAACAAAACAAAACAAACAGGGCTGGGGATGTGGCTCAAGCGGTAGCGTGCTCGCCTGGCATGCGTGTGGCCCAGGTTCGATCCTCAGCACCACATACAAAACAAAGATGTTGTGTCTGCCGAAAACTAAAAAATAAATATTAAAAAATTCTCTCTCTCTCTCTCTCTCTCTGTCTCTCTGTCTGTCTGTCTCTCTCGTTCTCTCTCTCTTAAAAAAAAAAAAAAAAGAAGAAGAAGAAAACCACTACAACAAGATCAGAAACTAAAAGAATTATCACCTTTTCTCAGTAGTTTCTTCCTTAGAAAGAGACACCTAGGACCAGAGAGGAGCAGCTAGGGGTATTTAGATTGGTAGAACAGGCTGTTGGTACAGAATGAACAGTGGGTGCAGAAACACAGGTCTTTAAAAGTGCTGATGCCTTCCCCTCTCACAGGGCAGTGGGCAATATACATTTCTATCCTTTTTGAATCAGGGGATGATAGAGTACTGTGCTGAATATCATAATAGAAAGAGAGCAGAAGGTAGACTAAGACAACTGTCCATGCCTGTGATCCTAGTCCTGGGGCCTGTGACGGAGCCTGAATTTTCACTTGCCTATTCTGTTTCATTGCAGGTGGCTCTACTTTTCAGCCAGGGTAAAAGCCTTCTGCCCAACTGTTCCTGGTGATCCAAAGATGGCTTTTTTTGGTGAAAGAGACAGACCAATCACTCTTTGTGCAGGGAGATGGAATCAGCTATATCATTCCTCTCTCTGGCAGCACAAGTTGAAAGATCCCGTAATAAAGTTTAGTCCTGAGCTAAGCTAACCCATCACCTGCCCTGAGTATAAAATTGGTACTGTGAGGGGGAGCCTGGGTATATTAGTTAGGGTGTAGGTAGGTGGGGGGCTTAATCCCCAGAAGAGATAAGAATAACTCCTCTATACCACTTGCTGCTTACCCCTCCTCTTTTTTGATTGATTGATTGGTGCCAGGGATTGAACCCAAGAGCACTTAACCACTAAGCCACGTCCCCAGCTCTCTTTATTTTTTATTTTGAGACAGGTTCTCGCTAAGTTGCTTAGGACCTCACTAAGTTGCTAAGGCTAGTCTTGAACTTGTGATCCTCTTGCTTCAGACTCCCGAGTCACTGGGATTACAGATGTGCACTATTGCATCCAGCAATCCACCTATTTCTTAAAACTCCTTTCTCTGCTCCCTTTTCTTTGACCTCCCATTAGCTACCCCCATTTCTGGCCACCACATCTTCTCCAGTCTGAAAGGACATGGTAAATACTTTTATGTTCCCTGTACTTTTATCTCTCTCACTCTCTTCCTCTCTTCCCAGCTCCCAACTGAGAACTATCAACATTTGAATTCTTTCCACCAGTGAACGCCTCCAGGATCTGAACCCAGGATCCTTAGCCTCTGCTATCCTACCCTGATCCTGAAAATACCATTGAGGTGGGAAGGACTCATCAGTTCTCATCCTTCCACAAGTATACCCAGGCCAGGACTGATATGTCCACTGGTATTAAGGGCCCCGCCCTGGAACAGAGGGCAGCCCTAGGTGTACACTGGGGCCCCGGCCCTGAATGCATGTCTGCCTGTGCATTGGGCACACTGGTTTATTAGTGTTATTTCAGCATTGTGATGCAGAGAGAGTAAGTGTAACAGCTGCTCCTTGCTTGCAGTGTTTATTGTTACCTAGAGACAACCTCCTGGCTTTTTCCCAGCTCCCCCTCCCCCCCAACCCTGCCCCCCTCCCTGCCAACAATCCTGCTCTCCTACACTGATGGGAAATTTATAGCTTGCCCATACCATGCCTTTAACCCTCTCCTGTCCATAGGGTAGATGGACCAAGGGGAGCCAAAGTGAGCAGTGAGCATGCTTAGGCCCCAGCAAGGTAGAATAACAATCTGGAAGAGGGAGGGAGGAATGACACATACCCCTCTATTCTGTGTGTCCAGTCTCAGGCCCCAGTTGCCCTCCTATCTCTCGATGTGTAGAAAAAAGAAGAAAGAACTTCAATCCTGGCTTTGACATCCTAGAGCTCCTTTGGACCTAGCATTGGGATCTCAGCATCCTCCTAACAAAATTATTCCTTTCCATGAGCATCTCTAAGCACCCAGTTTGGTTGCCTGGACCTGCACCAAAAACAGTGAGCTGATATTGAAAAGGAAGGGAAATATATAGTGGCAGAATCCCTAGCCCCCTCCTTTCTGAGAGAAAGGTAACTATAGAGATGTCATATTGAGATAGATAAGAGCCTCTGGGGAGAGAGATGCCAGCCAGACCTCTATAGCTGGGTAGATGTCAAACACGAAGGCCACTGCTGAGCCTGATGGGAAAAACTGCCCACCTTAACTTCACTCTGGGCCCAGCACTAAGGTCCCAAAGACTCCAGGGCCATTCTCCAAGCTGGCCTTGGTCTGACTGGGCTACTCCTTTTTTGTGTGTCCTTCCTGCTTGTCTTTTAGTTTGATCCCTTGGGACAGATCCAAAAGACCCAGGAGACTGAAGCATCCTAGGCATGGCCTCAACAAAGCTAGGGAGAGAGAAGCCCTCTCTATTCCCTAGAACCTTTCATGGAGGAGTACTGTGTCATCTCTTCACCATCCTCACTGGAAACAGAAGAGAGGAAAAGGGGTTGAATTTTAACAGAAAGCACACAGGTTAAACAGAAAGACTTACTAATGGGATGAAAGTCTTTAGAATAGGCCTGCTTCTCTCTCCAGAGATTTTTTTTCTTTTGCCTGCAATGAGTTAAGTTGGAAGAACAAGGATACTTTTCCAGGCCTCCTCCAGACAGTCTCAGCACACTTTCCACACAGTACACCCTTCGTCAGTCCTTCGAATGTAGCATGTGGAGTTAGGTCACAATTTTTTGGAGGCAGACAGCCCTAGGTTCCAGTGCCAGCTCTGCCAATTACCAGCTACCTTGATAAGTCACCTCTTTGAACCCAAATTTCCTTGTCTGTGATATGCAGATGAACATCTACCACTAAGGTTGCTGTGAAAATTTTGTAAATAATGTTATAAAGAACCTAGGATATGGGGCTGGGGCTGGGGCTGTGGCTGGGGCTGGGGCTGGGGCTCAGCGGTAGAGTGCTCGCCTAGCATGTGTTATTTCTATGGCACCACATAGAAATAAACAAATAAAATAAAAGGTATTGTGTCTATCTGCAACTGAAAAAAGAAGAAGAAGAAGAAGAAGAACCACCAAGGATAGTACCAGATACTCAGTAAGATACTCAGTATGTACCCAATCAGCAGTGCTTGATGTAGTAGAACACTGTTATTTTTATGTCCGCAAGGAAGACATTGCTTCAAAGACTCCATGATTCCCTGGAGATTATCGCCATATGTGTGTGTGTGTGTGTGTGTGTGTGCGCGCGCACATGTGTGTGCATGCACATGCATGTACACATGCACATATGCACATGCATGTACTAGGGAGAATGTTCCCAATCTTCTTCATTATATGAGTAGGAATATAAGTCCCCTGGAAAGGAAGTAGCCCCAATCTCTTGACTCAGACTCCCTAAGAAATCATTTTGATGCCTTGCTAGCCAGAAGAGGGGCCATTCTCATGTGCCACTTAGCCATTGTTCTGCCTGAAAGTATAGCTTTATTCAGGATGGAACTGGGAGAAATAGCTATTAGAAGAATAGCAACAACTTGCATTTTCCAGGCAAAAGTTTGTCAAGTTTATCTACATTAGCTCTTTAAATACCAAAAAAAGAAAAGCAAATTCCATTTATTGAGTGCCTGCTATACATTTTATTGAGTATATTTTTAAAGTATGTTTGAAATATAGAGTATTTTATCACCTAGATACACCATAATTTATAAGACTTATCCCCCATTTTTAATCACTTAGATATTTTTACTGTTATAAATAATATCACAATGAATATCTGAACACATAAAACTTAATGTATTTTTAATGATAAATTCCAAGAAATAGAATTACTGGGTCAACAGATACAAATAGCCCCCCTCCATGGTTATGATCATTTTATTGATTACCCTAATTTATTAATCTTCCTCTTTGGAATTTAACAAAGGAAACACAAGGGCTGCCCCTTCTGCCTCTTATTTCTAGTAGAAACATTAACGATTTATCATGGCTATTTTTAAAAAACTGAGATAATTGTAGATTCACATGTAGTTGTAAGAAATAATAGAGAGCCCTTGTTCATTTTTCCCACTTTCACTGAATGGTAACATTTTGCAAAATTATAGTATAATATCACAATCAGAACATTGACCTTGATGCAATCACCAATCTTGTAAAGATTTCTCTGGTGTGAGTGTGTGTATGTGTGTGTGTGTGTGTGTGTGCATATTAAGTGCTATACAATTTTATTACCTATGTAAATTCATATATCACTACACTCAAGATGCTGAACAGTTCCAGCATCACAAGAATTCCTCATTTTTTTTTTAATTACACCTATTTCTCTACTCCATCCCCTCCTTAACCCTTGCACCACTGATCTCTTCTAAAATTTTGTCATTTCAAAAATGGAGTCATCTGGGCTGGGATTGTGTCTCAGTGATAGAGCGAGCACTTGCCTAGCACATGTGAGGCACTGGGTTTAATCCCCAGCACCACATAAAAAAATAATAAATGAATAAAATAAAGTTATAAAAAAATGGAATTATCCAATATGCAATTTTTAATTGACTCTTTTCATGTAGCTTAATTCCCTAGAGACCCATCCAGGTTTTTATGTATATCAATAGTTCATTCCTTTTATTTATTCCATGGTATGGACATACCACAGCTTGTTTAACCATTTACCTGTTGAAGGACATCTGGGCTGATTTGGTTTTGACTATTTATTACAAATAAAACTGTTACAAACATTCATGTATAGATTTTTGTATGAACACTTTGCTCATCAGCAAAGTTCTCTCACTTTGTAATTTCTAGCAATGAATGAAATAGCTCATTTCACTTGGTTTGCTGAGGGTTTTGTTTTGTTTTTATTGCAGTACTGGGGATCGAACCCAGGGGCACTGAAACATTGAGCTATATTCCCAGCCTTGTTTGTTGATACTGGGGATCACACCCAGGGGTCCTTTACCACCGAGCAGCATCTCCAGGCTTTTTTTTTTTTTTTTTTTTGTACCAGAGATTGAGCCCAGGAGCATTTAATCACTGATCCACATCCCCAGCCCTTTATATTTTTTGTTGTGAGACAGGGTTTCCCTAACTTGCCCAGGCTAACCTAGAACTTGTAATACTCCTGCCTCAGGCTCCCAAATAGCTGGGATTACGAGCATGTAACACTATGCCCAACTTGTTGAATGTTTTATAT